>NC_041386.1:315830973-315832321 GCF_002162155.2 Triticum dicoccoides | reverse complement strand
AAGGCGAATGCCTATGAAGCCGCTGCATTTGGGAAAGGCCCGGTGCCTATGAAGAAGGCGAATGCATGTGAAGCTGCTGCGTTTTGGAAAAGGCCCGGTGCCTGTGAAGATGGCGAATGCCTGTGAAGCCGTTGCGTTTTGGAAAAGGCCCGGTGCCTGTGAAGAAGGCGAATGCCTGTGAAGCTGCCGCATTTCAAGAAAGGCCCGGTGCCTGTGAAGAAGGCCAACGCCTGCGAAGCTCGCCGCCCATGACACTCTCACGTAATAATGAGTGGGGCTGTACACGCCCCGGAGTCTCCGGAGTGCCGCCCTCGGGCCTCGGGGGCTCCCGCCCATGCCCAGTGGCAGCACTTAGCTCCGCGCTGGTGAGAAGACGTCGAAGACTAGAATAGGCGCTGATAGAGGCAAAGGTGTCCTGTCTTTCGATGAGATGATGGATATCGCTTTGGTGGAACTCGACTTTGACGATCCGACTACGAACGTGCGAGGACGTCGCGCCTTAGCAATCGCTAAACCAACTCCGAGAGGTTATTGACCACGCCGGAGCACGATCAACCTGACCACGAGGGTCTGTTTCCTGCGAGCAAACGAAGAACAAGCAAAAAACTAAGATTGCAATCTGGATATTGCGAATATAAGATGAAAGCTTTATTGATCAAGGTGGAGTTCTGTGACGCCTTTGTCTGGTCGTTGAACACAAACGAAGTACGCGAAGTTGCAGCTATGGCGTACTTTTAATCTAAACAAAACCCAAAGTCTAAACGGTGCCCTAAGGGCTGTATATATGGAGGAAGAGAGGGGAATTTCGTGGCCCTTGGTGGAGGGGTCTGAAATCAACCCTATCTCTTGTTTCCCCACACATACGGACTCTAAAAATAGCCTATACTTATGTATTTCGAAATTACATGGGCCTGGCCCAATAAAAAGGTGACGCAACACCTATAATAGCCTCGGGACGAAATTTATGAAGTGGCATCTTGTATATTTCGTCCAAGGCTTCATGCACCCATTATGGTGGCTTCAAAGTCCTGAAATCATCACTTGTAACTCCGTTCTTGTTCCCCTTGCGCATGGCATCATCTCCATGCTTGTTCTTGCTCCAATGTTCATCCTTCTCCAAGCTAGGCCCTTCATTTGTAAGCAAAACAAAAGTATCCAATTTAGGCAGCATCATATTCTCATGAACATTAGAATCATTACCAAGAAACGAAAGTACCTGGTCATTTAGTTGGCGCGAGCTCTAGTAATTGGTCCCGTATATGTAGCAGTAGGGGCTCAATTACTAGAGCTCGCGCACGCCAACTAAATTACCAGGTACTTCCGTTTCTTGGTAATGATTCTAATGTTC
>NC_041386.1:315669588-315829303 GCF_002162155.2 Triticum dicoccoides | reverse complement strand
AATGAGCTTACAAAGAAAGATGTGCCTTTTCTTTGGGGTACCGCAAAGGAAGAAGCCTTCTCGGTATTGAAAGATAAGTTGACACATGCTCCTTTACTCCAACTTCCTGATTTTAATAAGACTTTTGAGCTTGAATGTGATGCTAGTGGAATTGGATTAGGCGGTGTGTTATTACAAGATGGCAAACCTGTTGCATACTTTTCTGAAAAATTGAGTGGGCCTAGTCTGAATTATTCTACTTATGATAAAGAATTATATGCTCTTGTTTGGACTTTAGAAACATGGCAACATTATTTATGGCCCAAAGAATTTGTTATACATTCTGATCATGAATCTTTGAAACATATTAAAAGTCAAGCTAAACTGAATCGTAGACATGCTAAATGGGTTGAATTCATTGAGACTTTTCCTTAAGTCATTAAACACAAGAAGGGAAAAGAAAATGTTATTGCTGATGCATTGTCTCGCCGTTATACTATGCTTTCACAACTTGACTTCAAAATATTTGGTTTGGAGACCATCAAAGATCAATATGTGCATGATGCTGATTTTAAAGATGTAATGCAGAATTGTAAAGAAGGAAGAATGTGGAACAAGTTCGTCATTAATGATGGATTTGTGTTTCGTGCTAACAAGCTATGCATTCCAGCTAGCTCCGTTCGTCTTTTGTTGTTGCAGGAGGCGCATGGAGGAGGATTAATGGGACACTTTGGGGTGAAGAAGACGGAGGACGTACTTGCTACACATTTCTTTTGGCCAAAGATGAGACGGGATGTTGAGCGTTTTATTGCTCGCTGCACTACATGTCAAAAAGCTAAGTCACGACTCAATCCTCATGGTTTATATATGCCTTTGCCTGTACCTAGTGTTCCTTGGGAGGATATATCTATGGACTTTGTTTTAGGTTTACCTCGAACAAAGAAGGGGAGGGATAGCATATTTGTTGTCATGGATAGATTCTCGAAAATGGCACACTTTATACCATGTCATAAAAGCGATGATGCTGTTAATGTTGCTGATTTGTTCTTTCGTGAAATTATTCGCTTGCATGGTGTTCCAAATACTATTGTTTCAGATCGTGATACTAAATTTCTTAGCCACTTTTGGAGATGTTTATGGGCTAAGTTGGGGACTAAACTGCTTTTTAGTACTACTTGTCACCCCCAAACTGATGGACAAACTGAAGTAGTCAATAGAACGTTGTCTACTATGCTTAGGGCTGTTTTGAAGAATAATAAGAAAATGTGGGAGGAATGCTTGCCTCATATTGAATTTGCTTATAATCGTTCATTGCATTCTAATACTAAGATGTGCCCTTTTGAAGTTGTGTATGGTTTCCTACCTCGTGCACCTATTGATTTGTTGCCTCTTCCATCTTCGGAGAAGGTTAATTTTGATGCTAAACAACGTGCTGAATTGATTTTAAAAATGCATGAGTTAACTAAGGAAAACGTTTAGCGTATGAATGCTAAATATAAACTTGCTGGAGATAAGGGTAGAAAACATGTTGTGTTTGCACCTGGAGATCTTGTTTGGTTACATTTGCGTAAGGATAGATTTCCGGATTTGCGCAAATCAAAGTTAATGCCACGTGCTGATGGTCCCTTTAAGGTGTGAGAGAAAATAAATGATAATGCATATAAACTTGAGCTGCCTGCAGATTTTGGGGTTAGTCCCACTTTTAACATTGCAGATTTGAAGCCTTATTTGGGTGAGGAAGATGAACTTCCATCGAGGACGACTTTCTTTCAAGAAGGGGAGGATGATGAGGACATCAATACAATTGTTACACCCACAGCCCCTGCTGCTATAAATACTGGACCAATTACTAGAGCTCGTGCACGCCAACTAAATTACCAGGTACTTTCGTTTCTTGGTAATGATTCTAATGTTCATGAGAATATGATGCTGCCTAAATTGGATACATTTGTTTTGCTTACAAATGAAGGGCCTAGCTTGGAGAAGGATGAACATTGGATTAAGAACAAGCATGGAGATGATGGCATGCGCAAGGGGAACAAGAACGGAGTTACAAGTGATGATTTCAGGACTTTGAAGCCACCATAATGGGTGCATGAAGCCTTGGACGAAATATACAAGATGCCACTTCATAAATTTCGTCCCGAGGCTATTATAGGTGCTGCGTCACCTTATTATTAGGCCAGGCCCATGTAATTTCGAAATACATAAGTATAGGCTATTTTTAGAGTCCGTATGTGTGGGGAAACAAGAGATAGGGTTGATTTCGGACCCCTCCACCAAGGGTCACGAAATTCCCCCCTCTTCCTCCATATATACAACCCTTAGGGCATCGTTTAGACTTTGGGTTTTGTTTAGATTAAAAGTTCGCCATAGCTACAACTTCGCGTACTTCGTTTGTGTTCAACGACCAGACAAAGGCGTCACAGAACCCCACCTTGATCAATAAAGCTTTCATCTTATATTCGCAATATCCAGATTGCAATCTCAGTTTCTTGCTTGTTCTTCATTTGCTCGCAAGAAACAGACCCTCGTGGTCAGGTTGATCGTGCTCCGGCGTGGTCAATAACCTCTCGGAGTTGGTTTAGCGATTGCTAAGGCGCGACGTCCTCGCACGTTCGTAGTCGGATCGTCAAAGTCGACTGCCACCAAAGCGATATCCATCATCTCATCGAAAGACGGGACACCTTTGCCTCTATCATGTGGTGGATTGCCTCTAGGGCTGATGATGGACAGTACAAGTGATGAGGACATGACTACCTTGGATATGACCAAAAATATTGCATATATGCATATTTGTCAGGTGATTTCTAGTGCAAACTATTCAATAATCTATTTATGTTATCCAGAACAAAAATACTTCACACACTTTTATGTTTTGTCTAATTGCAGGTGTATGGGACATTTGTACAATCCACATATGAAGATAAGGAAGAAAGAGATGTTTATTTGCTGTCCAAAAAGTTCTCTCACGTCACTTTTGGCCCAAGAGAAGATAGAGTCCAAGTCTCTCACGTTCTGGATTCAGATTCGGACTGCACAGACACACCTGACTCAAAACGCACACAAGTTTTTCATACGGACTCCGAATTGGGTGATTCTTTTTTTGTTGGAAACTAGATTTCGTGCAATTTCCAACCCAATTGGAATCACCTTCAAATTCGTCCGGAGAGTTGAGTTGTGGACGAAACAATCTGATGCTGCAGCAGAATCCGAGTCAAACTACAAGTCCAAAGGTGTTACATCACCCCCACTTGGGCCCATTGGCCTTGTACGACCTAGATTTAGTTTTAGGCTGCCTTGGGACGTCCTCCCACCTCCTTGGCCAGCACCCCTTGCTCCTATATAAGTAGATCCATCTAGTAGCTTTTCCTGGGGATTTGTTTAGTTAAAAGTTAGCCATTGCAACTTCATGTGCTTCGTTTGTGTCCAACGACCAGACCAAGACCATTTTTCGGATCCCCACCATTATCAATACTTCATACATATTCGCGATATTCAGATTGCTTTTATCATATTCTTGCTTGTTCTTCGATTGCTTGCAGGAATAGACCTTCGTGGTCAGGTTGATCGTGCTCCGGCGTGGTCAATAACCTCTTGGAGTTGGTTTAGCGATTGCTAAGGCACAACGTCGTTGCACGTTTGTAGTCGGATCGTCAAAGTCATCTCCACCAAATCGATAGTTATCATCTCATCGAAAGATCGGGACACCCTGCCTCTGATGAGGACATGACTACCTTGGATATGACCAAAAATATTGCATATATGCATATTTGTCAGGTGATTTCTAGTGCAAACTATTCAATAATCTATTTATGTTATCCAGAACAAAAATACTTCACACACTTTTGTGTTTTGTCTAATTGCAGGTGTATGGGACATTTGTACAAGCCACATATGAAGATAAGGAAGAAAGAGATGTTTATTTGCTGTCCACAAAGTTCTCTCACGTCACTTTTGGCCCAAGAGAAGATAGAGTCCAAGTCTCTCACGTTCTGGATTCAGATTCGGACTGCACAGACACACCTGACTCAAAACGCACACAAGTTTTTCATACGGACTCCGAATTGGGTGATTCTTTTTGTGTTGGAAACTAGATTTCGTGCACTTTCCAACCCAATTGGAATCACCTTCAAATTCGTCCGGAGCGTTGAGTTGTGGACGAAACAATCTGATGCTGCAGCAGAATCCGAGTCAAACTACAAGTCCAAAGGTGTTACATCACCTCCACTTGGGCCCATTGGCCTTGTACGACCTAGATTTAGTTTTAGGCTGCCTTGGGACGTCCTCCCACCTCCTGGGCCGCCACCCCTTGCTCCTATATAAGTAGATCCATCTAGTAGCTTTTCCTTGGGATTTGTTTAGTTAAAAGTTAGCCATTGCAACTTCGTGTACTTCGTTTGTGTCCAACGACCAGACCAAGACCGCTTCCGGATCCCCACCATTATCAATACCTCATATATATTTGCAATATTCAGATTGCTTTATCATATTCTTGCTCGTTCTTCGATTGCTTGCAGGAATAGACCTTCGTGGTCAGGCTGACCGTGCTTCCGGCATCATCAGTAACCTCAGGAGATTGGTTTAGCGATTGCTAAGGCGCAACGTCGTGCACGTTTGTAGTCGGATCGTCAAAGTCGTCTCCACCAAATCGATAGTTACCATCTCATCGAAAGATCGGGACACCCCGCCTCTATCAGCCTCTATCAAGTGGTATCAGTTTTCAGGTTGCTCGGTGAGAATTTCCAGTTTTCCTAGATTAGATTTATTTTCTTACCTATTGTCCAAGAAAAAGCCACAAAAAAGAGTTAGATCTATTCATCCTTGGTCCAAGCCAGTCTGAGCCTTTGCAATTTTCTTTTCATTGCTTGCATAGTTGAATTATCGGTTGCATCGTCGTGTCGAGTTGCTGGTCTTAGTGTCTAGTTCGTTTAGAGTTTCGAGTTCTGTTCACATTAGTCACGCCACCGCTGCATCATTATCTCTTCCGCTGTCCACCACCCATCCATCAATTTCCACCACGTGCTACCCACCATTCATTGCCATAATAATAGTTGAGATCGTTCACATCTTCACTTGATCCAATCTGCATCTTATCTAGTTTGTTTTGGAAAGAGGGAGAAAAAAAGAGAAAAAAATGAGAGAAAAAAAGGAGAAAAAAAAGTCAGAGAAAAAAAAGGAGAGAAAGAAAAAAAAGTGTGAGGAAAAAAAAGAGAGAAGAAAAAAAAATCGGCACAAACTTTTTCAGAGGAAAGTTGGAGACAAAGTTGTTGATATATCCTGCTTGGCTGTTGTTTCACCTCATTATCTTTACTGCCGTTGTGATCTTCATTTATATCTTGCTGTCCAGAGCTACTTAGTATCCTTCATTGATGCTAGTTGTGCTACGACGTGACCTCATTAGTGTTCTAGGCTCGCGTCTCTAGTCCGGTCTAGCCTAGGACCAGCACAGTACCGTCGTTGAGCGTTTATTCAACATTGCATCTTTCAATTGATTATTGCTAATCTTTTGCTACCATATATAGCCAACCCAGCTCCACATATATTTCTACACCGTGTATACGTATGCTCCCCTGGCAATCGCTTCACTCAATATTCGGAGTTACTTGACACCGCTGGTTGCCGATCACCGCCTGCTGCATGGTAAGAACTTGTAAGACATTGATATTTGCTTTACTGTGAGCGTTTTACCACCACATCCTAGTAGTTATAGGAACATTATTTTTGGGTTTTGTTTCTTGTTCTACTAATCATGACAGGATCCAGAGTCAATTCATGGGCTTTGTCAATCGTGGGAGACGTGCCACCACCTTTGCAAATACCACAACCGTCACGAGAGGTGCACAAACATCCAAATGCACATGATCAGGTTAATGTATCTATACCACCATTTAATGGCCGTTTTAAACCTGCTTTATATATTGAATGGGAGTTCGACATAAAAAATATATTTGCTTCCCATAATTTCAATGAACATAAAAAGGTTAAGGTTGTGGTTGGTTCTTTCACTGGTTATGCTTTGGTTTGGTGGAGTGAATACTGTCGGTTACACCCTGATTATATACCTACTACTTGGGATGATTTGAAACTTGCCATGTGCCATACTTTTCGTCCCTGCTTATTATACTCGTGACATGATTAAGAAGTTGCAACACTTAAAACAAGGTAGTGAAACTGTAACAAAATATTATGATGATTTACAAACTACCTTGTTGCATTCCTCTTTAGAAGAAAGTGAAGATGATTTTATGGATAGATTTTGGGTAGGATTAAACCGTGATATTCAAGAGATACTAATTCATGAAGAGTGTTATCCTATGGACCATTTGTTTCATCTTGCTTGCAAAGCTGAACAGGAAATAAAACGACGTGTTGGCCACGAGGAGACCAAGCGCACGGTGCACATTCCAAGAGTTGATATGATTGTTCCTTCAACTACTAGGCATACTATGACAACCACATCCGTTGTTGTCAGGACTACATCACCTCCACCATGTGACACATCGCCCCCGAGAGTGGCTACATCATCTGAGTTGATCATAAGAGGTAATGACAAAGGTACTGATCTTCCATCTCTACATGAGAATGATGAATGCCTTGTCAATTTGAATGCACCATCTGATGAGCTACCCACTACTTTGATCACACCACCTATTTTAGAGGACTACGTTGATAATTTGACTTTGCCATGTGATCAAACAACTGAAATACCAACAATTTTGAGTGCACCCATTGAATTAACTATTGATGCAAAAGAACCAATGTTTAATCATTTTGATATGACCTCTAATCTTGGTGATGATTCTGTGTTGAATGACTTATTGCATGTTTGCGTATTTAAGCATGTTGTAGCATATAAATTTGATGCAAGTAAGGTTTATTCACCAATGTTGGGATGGTTTAATGATGAACATTGTCAATCTTTCGAAATGAATAAGAGCTTCACTTATATGTGCAAACTGAGTTGCAATATTTTCATGCCTTCTACTTCTTGTGCTAATTTTTTGGCTTTAGATTTTATGAACTATGCAAGTTACTCATCTATTCATGTGTCATATATGCAAAAATCAAGGGAAGTAAAAATGGATGACATATACATATACAACATGTACACCTTGTCTCTTTTGTTAGCCACATTTCAGATTAAGCAACGCCGAGGACGGCTTTATTTTCAAGAAGGGGAGGATGATGAGGACATGACTACCTTGGATATGACAAAAAATATTGCATATATGCATATTTGTTAGGTGATTTCTAGTGCAAACTATTCAATAATCTATTTATGTTATCCAGAACAAAAATACTTCACACACTTTTGTGTTTTGTCTAATTGCAGGTGTATGGGACATTTGTACAATCCACATATGAAGATAAGGAAGAAAGAGATGTTTATTTGCTGTCCAAAAAGTTCTCTCACGTCACTTTTGGCCCAAGAGAAGATAGAGTCCAAGTCTCTCACGTTCTGGATTCAGATTCGGACTGCACAGACATACCTGACTCAAAATGCACACAAGTTTTTCATACGGACTCCGAATTGGGTGATTCTTTTTTTTGTTGGAAACTAGATTTCGTGCACTTTCCAACCCAATTGGAATCACCTTCAAATTCGTCCGGAGCGTTGAGTTGTGGACGAAACAATCTGATGCTGCAGCAGAGTCCGAGTCAAACTACAAGTCCAAAGGTGTTACATCACCTCCACTTGGGCCCATTGGCCTTGTACGACCTAGATTTAGTTTTAGGCTGCCTTGGGACGTCCTCCCACCTCCTTGGCCGCCACCCCTAGCTCCTATAAGTAGATCCATCTAGTAGCTTTTCCTTGGGATTTGTTTAGTTAAAAGTTAGCCATTGCAACTTCGTGTACTTCGTTTGTGTCCAACGACCAGACCAAGACCGCTTACGGATCCCCACCTTTATCAATACTTCATATATACTCGCAATATTCAGATTGCTTTTATCATATTCTTGCTTGTTCTTCGATTGCTTGCAGGAATAGACCTTCGTGGTCAGGTTGATTGTGCTCCAGCGTGGTCAATAACCTTTCGGAGTTGGTTTAGCGATTGCTAAGGCGCAACGTCGTGCACGTTTGTAGTCGGATCGTCAAAGTCATCTTCACCAAATCGATAGTTATCATCTCATCGAAAGATCGGGACACCCCCGCCTCTATCAAGTGGTATCAGTTTTCAGGTTGCTCGGTGAGAATTTCCAGTTTTCCTAGATTAGATTTATTTTCTTACCTATTGTCCAAGAAAAAGCCACAAAAAAGAGTTAGATCTATTCATCCTTGGTCCAAGCCAGTCTAAGCCTTTGCAATTTTCTTTTCATTGCTTGCATAGTTGAATTATCGGTTGCATCGTCGTGTCGAGTTGCTGGTCTTAGTGTCTAGTTCGTTTAGAGTTTCGAGTTCTGTTCACATTAGTCACACCACCGCTGCATCATTATCTCTTCCGCTGTCCACCACCCATCCATCAATTTCCACCACGTGCTACCCACCATTCATTGTCATAATAATAGTTGAGATCGTTCACATCTTCACTTGATCCAATCTGCATCTTATCTAGTTTGTTTTGGAAAGAGGGAGAAAAAAAGAGAGAAAAAACAAGAAAAAAAGGAGAAAAAAAATTAGAGAGAAAAAAAGGAGAGAAAGAAAAAAAAGTGTGAGGAAAAAAAAGAGAAGAAAAAAAAACAAAAAAATCGGCACAAACTTTTTCAGAGGAAAGTTGGAGACAAAGTTGTTGATATATCCTGCTTGGCTGTTGTTTCACCTCATTATCTTTACTGCCGTTGTGATCTTCACTTATATCTTGCTGTCCAGAGCTACTTAGTATCCTTCATTGATGCTAGTTGTGCTACGACGTGACCTCATTAGTGTTCTAGGCTCGCGTCTCTAGTCCGGTCTAGCCTAGGACCAGCACAGTACCGTCGTTGAGCGTTTATTCAACATTGCATCTTTGAATTGATTATTGCTAATCTTTTGCTACCATATATAGCCAACCCAGCTCCACATATTTCTACACCGTGTATACGTACGCTCCCCTAGCAATCGCTTTACTCAATATTCGGAGTTACTTGACACCGCTGGTTGCCGATCACCGCCTGCTGCATGGTAAGAACTTGTAAGACATTGATATTTGCTTTACTGTGAGCGTTTTACCACCACATCCTAGTAGTTATAGGAACATTATTTTTGGGTTTTGTTTCTTGTTCTACTAATCATGACAGGATCCAGAGTCAATTCATGGGCTTTGTCAATCGTGGGAGACGTGCCACCACCTTTGCAAATACCACAACCGTCACGAGAGGTGCACAAACATCCAAATGCACATGATCAGGTTAATGTATCTATACCACCATTTAATGGCCGTTTTAAACCTGCTTTATATATTGAATGGGAGTTCGACATAAAAAATATATTTGCTTCCCATAATTTCAATGAACATAAAAAGGTTAAGGTTGCGGTTGGTTCTTTCACTGGTTATGCTTTGGTTTGGTGGAGTGAATATTGTCGGTTACACCCTGATTATATACCTACTACTTGGGATGATTTGAAACTTGCCATGCGACATACTTGTGACATGATTAAGAAGTTGCAACACTTAAAACAAGGTAGTGAAACTGTAACAAAATATTATGATGATTTACAAACTACCTTGTTGCATTCCTCTTTAGAAGAAAGTGAAGATGATTTTATGGATAGATTTTGGGGAGGATTAAACTGTGATATTCAAGAGATACTAATTCATGAAGAGTGTTATCCTATGGACCATTTGTTTCATCTTGCTTGCAAAGCTGAACAGGAAATAAAACGACGTATTGGCCACGAGGAGAACAAGCGCACGGTGCACATTCCAAGAGTTGATATGATTGTTCCTTCAACTACTAGGCATACTATGACAACCACATCCGTTGTTGTCAGGACTACATCACCTCCACCATGTGACACATCGCCCCCGAGAGTGGCTACATCATCTGAGTTGATCATAAGAGGTAATGACAAAGGTACTGATCTTCCATCTCTACATGAGAATGATGAATGCCTTGTCAATTTGAATGCACCATCTGATGAGCTACCCACTACTTTGATCACACCACCTATTTTAGAGGACTACGTTGATAATTTGACTTTGCCATGTGATCAAACAACTGAAATACCAACAATTTTGAGTGCACCCATTGAATTAACTATTGATGCAAAAGAACCAATGTTTAATCATTTTGATATGACCTCTGATCTTGGTGATGATTCGGTGTTGAATGACTTATTGCATGTTTGCTTATTTAAGCATGTTGTAGCATGTAAATTTGATGCAAGTAAGGTTTATTCACCAATGTTGGGATGGTTTAATGATGAACATTGTCAATCTTTTGAAATGAATAAGAGCTTCACTTATATGTGCAAACTGAGTTGCAATATTTTCATGCCTTCTACTTCTTGTGCTAATTTTTTGGCTTTAGATTTTATGAACTATGCAAGTTACTCATCTATTCATGTGTCATATATGCAAAAATCAAGGGAAGTAAAAATGGATGACATATACATATACAACATGTACACCTTGTCTCTTTTGTTAGCCACATTTCAGATTAAGCAACGCCGAGGACGGCTTTATTTTCAAGAAGGGGAGGATGATGAGGACATGACAACTTGGATATGACCAAAAATATTGCATATATGCATATTTGTCAGGTGATTTCTAGTGCAAACTATTCAATAATCTATTTATGTTATCCAGAACAAAAATACTTCACACACTTTTGTGTTTTGTCTAATTGCAGGTGTATGGGACATTTGTACAATCCACATATGAAGATAAGGAAGAAAGAGATGTTTATTTGTTGTCCAAAAAGTTCTCTCACGTCACTTTTGGCCCAAGAGAAGATAGAGTCCAAGTCTCTCACGTTCTGGATTCAGATTCGGACTGCACAGACACACCTGACTCAAAACGCACACAAGTTTTTCATACGGACTCCAAATTGGGTGATTCTTTTTTGTTGGAAACTAGATTTCGTGCACTTTCCAACCCAATTGGAATCACCTTCAAATTCGTCCGGAGCGTTGAGTTGTGGACGAAACAATTTGATGCTGCAGCAGAATCCGAGTCAAACTACAAGTCCAAAGGTGTTACATCACCTCCACTTGGGCCCATTGGCCTTGTACGACCTAGATTTAGTTTTAGGCTGCCTTGGGACGTCCTCCCACCTCCTTTGCCGCCACCCCTTGCTCCTATATAAGTAGATCCATCTAGTAGCTTTTCCTGGGGATTTGTTTAGTTAAAAGTTAGCCATTGCAACTTCGTGTGCTTCGTTTGTGTCCAACGACCAGACCAAGACCACTTTTCGGATCCCCACCATTATCAATACTTCATACATATTTGCGATATTCAGATTGCTTTTATCATATTCTTGCTTGTTCTTCGATTGCTTGTAGGAATAGACCTTCGTGGTCAGGTTGATCGTGCTCCGGCGTGGTCAATAACCTCTTGGAGTTGGTTTAGCGATTGCTAAGGCACAACGTCGTTGCACGTTTGTAGTCGGATCGTCAAAGTCATCTCCACCAAATCGATAGTTATCATCTCATCGAAAGATCGGGACACCCTGCCTCTATCACAAAGTGTCCCATTAATCCTCCTCCATGCGCCTCCTGCAACAACAAAAGACGAACGGAGCTAGCTGGAATGCATAGCTTGTTAGCACGAAACACAAATCCATCGTTAACAACAAACTTGTTCCACATTCTTCCTTCTTTACAATTCTGCATTACATCTTTAAAATCAGCATCATGCACATATTGATCTTTGATGGTCTCCAAACCAAATATTTTGAAGTCAAGTTGTGAAAGCATAGTATAGCGACGAGACAATGCATTAGCAATAACATTTTCTTTTCCCTTCTTATGTTTAATGACATAAGGGTAAGTCTCAATGAATTCAACCCATTTAGCATGTCTACGATTCAGTTTAGCTTGACTTTTAATATGTTTCAAAGATTCATGATCAGAATGTATAACAAATTCTTTGGGCCATAAATAATGTTGCCATGTTTCTAAAGTCCGAACAAGAGCATATAATTCTTTATCATAAGTAGAATAATTCAGACTAGGCCCACTCAATTTTTCAGAAAAGTATGCAACAGGTTTGCCATCTTGTAATAACACACCTCCTAATCCAATTCCACTAGCATCACATTCAAGCTCAAAAGTCTTATTAAAATCAGGAAGTTGGAGTAAAGGAGCATGTGTCAACTTATCTTTCAATACCGTGAAGGCTTCTTCCTGTGCGGTACCCCAAAGAAAAGGCACGTCTTTCTTTGTAAGCTCATTGAGAGGTGTAGCAATGGTGCTGAAATCTCTCACAAAACGCCTATAGAATCCAGCGAGGCCAAGAAAACTCCTCACTTGTGTGACCGTTTTGGGCTGCGGCCAACTCTCAATAGCTTCAATCTTGGCTTTATCAACTTCAATTCCCTGTGGAGTAACAACATAGCCAAGAAAAGATACTCGGTCGGTGCAAAAGGTGCACTTCCCAAGGTTACCAAACAAACGTGCATCACGTAGAGCAATAAAAACAGCACGTAAATGTTCCAAATGTTCTTCCAAAGATCTGCTATAAATCAATATGTCATCAAAGTAAACTACCACAAATCGTCCAATGAAAGCACGTAAAACTTCGTTCATTAATCTCATGAAAGTACTAGGTGCATTAGTTAACCCAAAAGGTGATAGAGGCGAGGGTCCCGATCTTTCGATGAGATGATAACTATCGATTTGGTGGAGACGACTTTGACGATCCGACTACAAACGTGCACGACGTTGCGCCTTAGCAATCGCTAAACCAATCTCCTGAGGTTACTGACGATGCCGGAAGCACGGTCAGCCTGACCACGAAGGTCTATTCCTGCAAGCAATCGAAGAACGAGCAAGAATATGATAAAGCAATCTGAATATTGCAAATATATATGAGGTATTGATAATGATGGGGATCCGGAAGCGGTCTTGGTCTGGTCGTTGGACACAAACGAAGTACACGAAGTTGCAATGGCTAACTTTTAACTAAACAAATCCCAAAGTCTAAACGATGCCCTAAGGGCTGTATATATGGAGGAAGAGGGGGGAATTTCGTGGCCCTTGGTGGAGGGGTCCGAAATCAACCCTATCTCTTGTTTCCCCACACATACGGACTCTAAAAATAGCCTATACTTATGTATTTCGAAATTACATGGGCCTGGCCCAATAATAAGGTGACGCAGCACCTAAATTAGCCTCGGGACGAAATTTATGAAGTGGCATCTTGTATATTTCGTCCAAGGCTTCATGCACCCATTATGGTGGCTTCAAAGTCCTGAAATCATCACTTGTAATTCCGTTCTTGTTTCCCTTGCGCATGCCATCATCTCCATGCTTGTTCTTGCTCCAATGTTCATCCTTCTCCAAGCTAGGCCCTTCATTTGTAAGCAAAACAAATGTATCCAATTTAGGCAGCATCATATTCTCATGAACATTAGAATCATTACCAAGAAACGAAAGTACCTGGTAATTTAGTTGGCGTGCACGAGCTCTAGTAATTGGTCCAGTATGTATAGCAGCAGGGGCTGTGGGTGTAACAATTGTATTGATGTCCTCATCATCCTCCCCTTCTTGAAATGAAGTCGTCCTCGACGGAAGTTCATCTTCCTCACCCAAATAAGGCTTCAAATCTGCAATGTTAAAAGTGGAACTAACCCCAAAATCTGCAGGCAGCTCAAGTTTATATGCATTATCATTTATTTTCTCTAACACCTTAAAGGGACCATCAGCACGTGGCATTAGCTTTGATTTGCGCAAATCAGGAAATCTATCCTTACGCAAATGTAACCAAACAAGATCTCCAGGTGCAAACACAACATGTTTTCTACCCTTATCTCCAGCAAGTTTATATTTAGCATTCATACGCTCAATGTTTTCCTTAGTTAACTCATGCATTTTTAAAATCAATTCAGCACGTTGTTTAGCATCAAAATTAACCTTCTCCGAAGATGGAAGAGGCAACAAATCAATAGGTGCACGAGGTAGGAAACCATACACAACTTCAAAAGGGCACATTTTAGTAGTAGAATGCAATGAACGATTATAAGCAAATTCAATATGAGGCAAGCATTCCTCCCACATTTTCTTATTATTCTTCAAAACAGCCCTAAGCATAGTAGACAACGTTCTATTGACTACTTCAGTTTGTCCATCAGTTTGGGGGTGACAAGTAGTACTAAAAAGCAGTTTAGTCCCCAACTTAGCCCATAAACATCTCCAAAAGTGGCTAAGAAATTTAGTATCATGATCTGAAACAATAGTATTTGGCACACCATGCAAGCGAATAATTTCACGAAAGAACAAATCAGCAACATTAACAGCATCATCGCTTTTATGACATGGTATAAAGTGTGCCATTTTCGAGAATCTATCCACGACAACAAATATGCTATCCCTCCCCTTCTTTGTTCGAGGTAAACCTAAAACAAAGTCCATAGATATATCCTCCCAAGGAGCACTAGGTACAGGCAAAGGCATATATAAACCATGAGGATTGAGGCGTGACTTAGCTTTTTGACATGTAGTGCAGCGAGCAATAAAACGCTCAACATCCCGTCTCATCTTTGGCCAAAAGGAATGTGTAGCAAGTACGTCCTCCGTCTTCTTCACGCCAAAGTGTCCCATTAATCCTCCTCCATGCGCCTCCTGCAACAACAAAAGACGAACGGAGCTAGCTGGAATGCATAGCTTGTTAGCACGAAACACAAATCCATCGTTAACAACAAACTTGTTCCACATTCTTCCTTCTTTACAATTCTGCATTACATCTTTAAAATCAGCATCATGCACATATTGATCTTTGATGGTCTCCAAACCAAATATTTTGAAGTCAAGTTGTGAAAGCATAGTATAGCGACGAGACAAAGCATCAGCAATAACATTTTCTTTTCCCTTCTTGTGTTTAATGACATAAGGGAAAGTCTCAATGAATTCAACCCATTTAGCATGTCTACGATTCAATTTAGCTTGACTTTTAATATGTTTCAATGATTCATGATCAGAATGTATAACAAATTCTTTGGGCCATAAATAATGTTGCCATGTTTCTAAAGTCCGAACAAGAGCATATAATTCTTTATCATAAGTAGAATAATTCAGACTAGGCCCACTCAATTTTTCAGAAAAGTATGCAACAGGTTTGCCATCTTGTAATAACACACCTCCTAATCCAATTCCACTAGCATCACATTCAAGCTCAAAAGTCTTATTAAAATCAGGAAGTTGGAGTAAAGGAGCATGTGTCAACTTATCTTTCAATACCGTGAAGGCTTCTTCCTGTGCGGTACCCCAAACAAAAGGCACATCCTTCTTTGTAAGCTCGTTGAGAGGTGCAGCAATGGTGCTGAAATCTCTCACAAAACGCCTATAGAATCCAGCGAGGCCAAGAAAACTCCTCACTTGTGTGACCGTTTTGGGCTGCGGCCAACTCTCAATAGCTTCAATCTTGGCTTTGTCAACTTCAATTCCCTGTGGAGTAACAACATAGCCAAGAAAAGATACTCGGTCGGTGCAAAAGGTGCACTTCCCAAGGTTACCAAACAAACATGCATCACGTAGAGCAATAAAAACAGCACGTAAATGTTTCAAATGTTCTTCCAAAGATCTGCTATAAATCAATATGTCATCAAAGTAAACTACCACAAATCGTCCAATGAAAGCACGTAAAACTTCGTTCATTAATCTCATGAAAGTACTAGGTGCATTAGTTAACCCAAAAGGCATGACTAACCACTCATATAATCCAAACTTAGTTTTAAATGTTGTTTTCCATTCATCTCCCAATTTCATACGAATTTGATGGTAGCCACTACGCAAATCAACTTTGGAGAATATTGTAGAGCCACTCAATTCATCAAGCATATCATCTAGCCTAGGAATAGGATGACGATAACGAATAGTAATATTATTAATGCCTCTACAATCAACACACATACGTGATGTACCATCCTTTTTCGGCACTAGAATAATAGGAACAGCACAAGGACTAAGGGATTCGCGTATATAACCTTTGTCGAGAACCTCTTGTACTTGACGCATAATCTCGTTTGTCTCCTCTGGATTGGTACGGTATGGTGCACGGTTTGGTAGTGAAGCACCGGGAATTAAGTCAATCTGATGCTCAATCCCTCGAATAGGCGGTAATCCCGGTGGCACGTCTTGTGGAAAAACGTCGGCGAACTCCTGCAAAATGTTAGTGACAGCAGGAGGCAAAGAGGAAGGCACGTCCTCGAATGAAAATAATGCCTCTTTGCACACAAAAACATAGCAAACAGATTTGCTGAAATCTAGCTCATCAATATCAGATTTGGTGGCAAATAAACATGCACTTTTCAATTTAATTTCAGAAGCAACACTAGATGGTTTATTATTAGGCTTCATTAGTTGCTCAAATTCTTTTGCCACAATCTGATTTTCACTCTTATTCTTCTCCTGTTTTGCTTTATTAGCTCTATTCATATCATCTTTCAAAATGGAATCAGGAGTCATAGGAAGCAAAGTAATATTTTTATCCTTATGAACAAGAGTATAGTGATTGTTTCTACCATGGTGTACAGAATTTTTATCAAATTGCCATGGTCTACCAAGTAATAAGGAACATGCTTGCATAGGTACCACATCACAATCAACATAATCAGCATATGTAGAGATACTAAAATGCACACGAACAGTACGTGTTACCTTAACCTTGCCGCTGTTGTTGAACCATTGGATGTAGTAAGGATGTGGATGTGGTCTTGTGGTGAGAGAAAGCTTCTCCACCATCTCCATGCTAGCCAAGTTGTTGCAGCTCCCTCCGTCTATTATGACGCGCACAGAACGTTCCTTCACAACTCCCTTGGTATGGAACAAATTGTGCCTCTGATTTTGCTCAGCTTGTGTGACCTGCACACTCAAAACACGTTGAGCAACTAAACATTCATACCTGTCAGCGTCTTCAGGAGCCATGTATTGCGTCTCATGATCAGAATCATCTCCACCATGTTCTTCACGTGTAATAAGAGCCAATGTCTCCTCATCATAGTCACTAGCGAACTCATATCCACCACCCTCGGTAGCAATCATCACACGCGGAGATTTGCATTCTCTCGCATAATGACCTCCTCCCTTACAACGACGACAAATAATATCACTTGTGTGCCCTGTTGATGCCCTGGAAGAAGAATAACTCTGTGCAGGCCCGGCAGGTGCGCTCTTGGCAGATAATGGTTGTTGTTCCTGTTTTCTTGGATCACGGCTGTAGGAGGCACCTGATTGAGGTGCTGGTGCAGTTGAAGTAGAAGATGCACGCGGTGTCCATGATGAAGGTCGGCCTGCAGAAAAGTTAGTTTGGGCCAATGCTTGTCGATCCTGCACTTCACGTTCAGCTTTACAAGCAAGATGGAATAAACGAGTGATATTAGTATACTCCTTATAGTCTAGAATGGTCTGAATCTCTCTATTTAATCCACCCAGAAAACGTGCAAGCATAGCTTCATTCTCCTCAACAATACCACATCGAATCATGCCAGTTTGTAATTCCTGATAATATTCTTCTATAGAATTTTTTCCTTGTCTTAAACGCTGCAATTTTTGAAGCAATTCACGTTGATAATATGGTGGAACCCAACGCGTACGCATAGCAGTTTTCAAAGCAGCCCAAGTAGTTGGAATAGGATATAATCTACAATGTTCAGACCACCAGACACATGCAAAACTAGTGAAAGCACAAACAGCAGCAGCAACCCGTCTCTCCTCGGGATATTGTAAACATGTAAAACGTTGTTCAGTTTCTAACTCCCAAGTAAGATATATATCATGAACATATCTACCCTCAAATGGTGGAATATTCAATTTCAGTTTAGGAATATGGATATCATCTCGTACCTAAGGTGGTGGTGCAGGCCTACCATTACGAATATATACCTGAGGTCGACCTGCTGGTGGTGGTGCTGGTGGTTGCACGTAGTTCTGATTTTGAGCAACCTCATCCTCGTAATCTCCCACATAATCATCCTCCTTCGCATCAGCAGTAGGAGCCACAGAAGTATCAACAGCAGCACCAACAGTTTGGCCAAACGCAAGAGGAACACGGCTCGCTCGGCGGAGGTCTATTTCGCGACGTGGAGGTAGTCGTTGTTGTTGTTGTTGGAGAGGTGCGTTAGGTGCAGCGGGTGGTGGTGGTGGAAGACGCGCGAGCAATTCATGAAACTTGTTATCGAGCTTTGTTTCGAACGTCTTCTCCATGCCATCTATCTTCTCCATGGCCTCTTCAAATCTGTTTAGCACGTCTTGCACCTGTCCACTCATCATTTGCTGAAATTTATCATGCAAATCCTTATTCGTCATGTTCTCCCAGTCAGTCTCGTCGGCTTGTGATCCTGGCATGGTTAGCAGCAATAGAAACACACAAGAATATGATCCTACAGACTACTAACAAGAGGTGGTGGTGGGTGTCACAAATCCGTCAAGCAAATCTCAAATTCTTACCAGTTCTTACCCAGCAGCAGGCGGTGATCGGCAACCGTTGTAGTCAAAAACTCTCAAAGCTTGGATAGAGCGTGATAGAGGCGGGGGTGTCCCGATCTTTTGATGAGATGGCAACTATCGATTTGGTGGAGACGACTTTGACGATCCGACTACAAACGTGCACGACGTTGCGCCTTAGCAATCGCTAAACCAATCTCCAGAGGTTATTGACCACGCCGGTGCACGATCAACCTGACCACGAAGGTCTATTCCTGCAAGCAATCGAAGAACGAGCAAGAATATGATAAAAGCAATCTGAATATTGCAAATATGTATGAAGTATTGATAAAGGTGGGGATCCGAAAGCGGTCTTGGTCTGGTCGTTGGACACAAACGAAGTACACGAAGTTGCATTGGCTAACTTTTAACTAAACAAATCCCAAGGAAAAGCTAATAGATGGATCTACTTATATAGGAGCAAGGGGTGGCGGCCAAGGAGGTGGGAGGACGTCCCAAGGCAGCCTAAAACTAAATCTAGGTCGTACAAGGCCAATGGGCCCAAGTGGAGGTGATGTAACACCTTTGGACTTGTAGTTTGACTCGGATTCTGCTGCAGCATCAGATTGTTTCGTCCACAACTCAACGCTCCAGACGAATTGGAAGGTGATTCCAATTGGGTTGGAAAGTGCACGAAATCTAGTTTCCAACAAAAAAAGAATCACCCAATTCGGAGTCCGTATGAAAAACTTGTGTGCGTTTTGAGTCAGGTATGTCTGTGCAGTCCGAATCTGAATCCAGAACGTGAGAGACTTGGACTCTATCTTCTCTTGGGCCAAAAGTGACGTGAGAGAACTTTTTGGACAGCAAGTAAACATCTCTTTCTTCCTTATCTTCATATGTGGATTGTACAAATGTCCCATACACCTGCAATTAGACAAAACACAAAAGTGTGTGAAGTATTTTTGTTCTGGATAACACAAATAGATTATTGAATAGTTTGCACTAGAAATCACCTGACAAATATGCATATATGCAATATTTTTGGTCATATCCAAGGTAGTCATGTCCTCATCAGAGCGTGATAGAGGCGAGGGTGTCCCGATCTTTCGATGAGATGATAACTATCGATTTGGTGGAGACGACTTTGACGATCCGACTACAAACGTGCACGACATTGCGCCTTAGCAATCGCTAAACCAATCTCCTGAGGTTACTGACGATGCCGGAAGCACGGTCAGCCTGACCACGAAGGTCTATTCCTGCAAGCAATCGAAGAACGAGCAAGAATATGATAAAGCAATCTGAATATTGCAAATATATTTGAGGTATTGATAATGGTGGGGATCCGTAAGCGGTCTTGGTCTGGTCGTTGGACACAGACGAAGTACACGAAGTTGCAATGGCTAACTTTTAACTAAACAAATCCCCAAAGTCTAAACGATGCCCTAAGGGCTGTATATATGGAGGAAGAGGGGGGAATTTCGTGGCCCTTGGTGGAGGGGTCTGAAATCAACCCTATCTCTTGTTTCCCCACACATACGGACTCTAAAAATAGCCTATACTTATGTATTTCGAAATTACATGGGCCTGGCCCAATAATAAGGTGACGCAGCACCTAAAATAGCCTCGGGACGAAATTTATGAAGTGGCATCTTGTATATTTCGTCCAAGGCTTCATGCACCCATTATGGTGGCTTCAAAGTCCTGAAATCATCACTTGTAACTCCGTTCTTGTTTCCCTTGCGCATGCCATCATCTCCATGCTTGTTCTTGCTCCAATGTTCATCCTTCTCCAAGCTAGGCCCTTCATTTGTAAGCAAAACAAATGTATCCAATTTAGGCAGCATCATATTCTCATGAACATTAGAATCATTACCAAGAAACGAAAGTACCTGGTAATTTAGTTGGCGTGCACGAGCTCTAGTAATTGGTCCAGTATGTATAGCAGCAGGGGTTGTGTGTGTAACAATTGTATTGATGTCCTCATCATCCTCCCCTTTTTGAAATGAAGTCGTCCTCGACGGAAGTTCATCTTCCTCACCCAAATAAGGCTTTAAATCTGCAATGTTAAAAGTGGGACTAACCCCAAAATCTGCAGGCAGCTCAAGTTTATATGCATTATCATTTATTTTCTCTAACACCTTAAAGGGACCATCAGCACGTGGCATTAACTTTGATTTGCGCAAATCAGGAAATCTATCCTTACGCAAATGTAACCAAACAAGATCTCCAGGTGCAAATACAACATGTTTTCTACCCTTATCTCCAGCAAGTTTATATTTAGCATTCATGCGCTCAATGTTTTCCTTAGTTAACTCATGCATTTTTAAAATCAATTTAGCACGTTGTTTAGCATCAAAATTAACCTTCTCCGAAGATGGAAGAGGCAACAAATCAATAGGTGCACGAGGTAGGAAACCATACACAACTTCAAAAGGGCACATCTTAGTAGTAGAATGCAATGAACGATTATAAGCAAATTCAATATGAGGCAAGCATTCCTCCCACATTTTCTTATTATTCTTCAAAACAGCCCTAAGCATAGTAGACAACGTTCTATTGACTACTTCAGTTTGTCCATCAGTTTGGGGGTGACAAGTAGTACTAAAAAGCAGTTTAGTCCCCAACTTAGCCCATAAACATCTCCAAAAGTGGCTAAGAAATTTAGTATCACGATCTGAAAGAATAGTATTTGGCACACCATGCAAGCGAATAATTTCATGAAAGAACAAATCAGCAACATTAACAGCATCATCGCTTTTATGACATGGTATAAAGTGTGCCATTTTCGAGAATCTATCCACGACAACAAATATGCTATCCCTCCCCT
Organism: Triticum dicoccoides; assembly: GCF_002162155.2. Taxonomy (NCBI): domain Eukaryota; kingdom Viridiplantae; phylum Streptophyta; class Magnoliopsida; order Poales; family Poaceae; genus Triticum; species Triticum dicoccoides. The sequence goes on along the minus strand of NC_041386.1, from coordinate 315,807,989 downwards.
TCTTTGTTCGAGGTAAACTTAAAACAAAGTCCATAGATATATCCTCCCAAGGAACACTAGGTACAGGCAAAGGCATATATAAACCATGAGGATTGAGTCATGACTTAGCTTTTTGACATGTAGTGCAGCGAGCAATAAAACGCTCAACATCCCGTCTCATCTTTGGCCAAAAGAAATGTGTAGCAAGTACGTCCTCCGTCTTCTTCACGCCAAAGTGTCCCATTAATCCTCCTCCATGCGCCTCCTGCAACAACAAAAGACGAACGGAGCTAGCTGGAATGCATAGCTTGTTAGCACGAAACACAAATCCATCGTTAACGACAAACTTGTTCCACATTCTTCCTTCTTTACAATTCTGCATTACATCTTTAAAATCAGCATCATGCACATATTGAGCTTTGATGGTCTCCAAACCAAATATTTTGAAGTCAAGTTGTGAAAGCATAGTATAGCGACGAGACAATGCATCAGCAATAACATTTTCTTTTCCCTTCTTGTGTTTAATGACATAAGGGAAAGTCTCAATGAATTCAACCCATTTAGCATGTCTACGATTCAGTTTAGCTTGACTTTTAATATGTTTCAAAGATTCATGATCAGAATGTATAACAAATTCTTTGGGCCATAAATAATGTTGCCATGTTTCTAAAGTCCGAACAAGAGCATATAATTCTTTATCATAAGTAGAATAATTCAGACTAGGCCCACTCAATTTTTCAGAAAAGTATGCAACAGGTTTGCCATCTTGTAATAACACACCTCCTAATCCAATTCCACTAGCATCACATTCAAGCTCAAAAGTCTTATTAAAATCAGGAAGTTGGAGTAAAGGAGCATGTGTCAACTTATCTTTCAATACCGTGAAGGCTTCTTCCTGTGCGGTACCCCAAACAAAAGGCAAATCCTTCTTTGTAAGCTCGTTGAGAGGTGCAGCAATGGTGCTGAAATCTCTCACAAAACGCCTATAGAATCCAGCGAGGCCAAGAAAACTCCTCACTTGTGTGACCGTTTTGGGCTGCGGCCAACTCTCAATAGCTTCAATCTTGGCTTTGTCAACTTCAATTCCCTGTGGAGTAACAACATAGCCAAGAAAAGATACTCGGTCGGTGCAAAAGGTGCACTTCCCAAGGTTACCAAACAAACGTGCATCACGTAGAGCAATAAAAACAGCACGTAAATGTTCCAAATGTTCTTCCAAAGATCTGCTATAAATCAGTATATCATCAAAATAGACTACCACAAATCGTCCAATGAAAGCACGTAAAACTTCGTTCATTAGTCTCATGAAAGTACTAGGCGCATTAGTTAACCCAAAAGGCATGACTAACCACTCATATAATCCAAACTTAGTTTTAAATGCTGTTTTCCATTCATCTCCCAATTTCATACGAATTTGATGGTATCCACTACGCAAATCAACTTTGGAGAATATTGTAGAGCCGCTCAATTCATCAAGCATATCATCTAGCCTAGGAATAGGATGACGATAACGAATAGTAATATTATTAATGCCTCTACAATCAACACACATACGTGATGTACCATCCTTTTTCGGCACTAGAATAATAGGAGCAACACAAGGACTAAGGGATTCGCGTATATAACCTTTGTCGAGAAGCTCTTGTACTTGACGCATAATCTCCTTCGTCTCCTCTGGATTGGTACGGTATGGTGCACGGTTTGGCAGTGAAGCACCGGGAATTAAGTCAATCTGATGCTCAATCCCTCGAATAGGCGGTAATCCCGGTGGCACGTCTTGTGGAAAGACGTCAGCGAACTCCTGCAAAATGTTAGTGACAGCAGGAGGCAAAGAGGAAGGCACGTCCTCGAATGAAAATAATGCCTCTTTGCACACAAAAGCATAGCAAACAGATTTGCTGAAATCTAGCTCATCAATATCAGATTTGGTGGCAAATAAACATGCACTTTTCAATTTAATTTCAGAAGCAACACTAGATGGTTTATTATTAGGCTTCATTTGTTGCTCAAATTCTTTTGCCACAATCTGATTTTCACTCTTATTCGTCTCCTGTTTTGCTTTATTAGCTCTATTAATATCATCTTTCAAAATGGAATCAGGAGTCATAGGAAGCAAAGTAATATTTTTATCCTTATGAACAAGAGTATAGTGATTGTTTCTACCATGGTGTACAGAATTTTTATCAAATTGCCATGGTCTACCAAGTAATAAGGAACATGCTTGCATAGGTACCACATCTAATCATGCCAGTTTGTAATTCCTGATAATATTCTTCTACAGAATTTTTCCCTTGTCTTAAACGCTGCAATTTTTGAAGCAATTCACGTTGATAATATGGTGGAACCCAACGCGTACGCATAGCAGTTTTCAAAGCAGCCCAAGTAGTTGGAATAGGATATAATCTACAATGTTCAGACCACCATACACATGCAAAACTAGTGAAAGCACAAATGGCAGCAGCAACTCGTCTCTCCTCAGGATATTGTAAACATGTAAATCGTTGTTCAGTTTCTAACTCCCAAGTAAGATATATATCAGGAACATATCTACCCTCAAATGGTGGAATATTCAATTTCAGTTTAGGAATATGGACATCATCTCGTACCTGAGGTGGTGGTGCAGGCCTACCATTACGAATATATACCTGAGGTCGACCTGCTGGTGGTGGTACATGTGGCTGCACGTAGTGTTGATTTTGATCAACCTCATCCTCATAATCTCCCACATAATCATCCTCCTCCGCATCAGCAGCAGGAGCCACAGAAGTATCAACAGCAGCACCAACAGTTTGGCCAAACGCAAGAGGAACACGGCTTGCTCGGCGGAGGTCTGCTTCGCGACGTGGAGGTAGTCGTTGTTGTTGTTGTTGGAGAGGTGCGTTAGGTGCAGCGGGTGGTGGTGGTGGAAGACGCGCGAGCAATTCATTAAACTTGTTATCGAGCTTTGTTTCGAACGTCTTCTCAAGGCCAATGATCTTCTCCATGGCCTCTTCAAAATTGTTCAGCACATCTTGCACCTGTTCAGTCATCATTTGCTGAAACTTATCATGAAGCTCCTTGTTCGATAAATTCTCCCAGTCAATCTCGTCGGCTTGTGATCCTGGCATGGTTAGCAGCAATAGAAACACACAAGAATATGATCCTACAAACTACGAACAAGTGGAGGTGGTGGGTGTCACAAATCCGTCAAGCAAATCTCAAATTCTTACTAGTTCTTACCCAGCAGCAGGCGGTGATCGGCAACCGTTGTAGTCAAAAACTCTCAAAGCTTGGATAGAGCGATTACCAGGGAGAGTCAAACGCACGACGTAGATGTATGTGGAGCTGGGAAGGCTTATAATATGGTAGCAAAAAGGGTCAGCAATAATCAATTCAGAGATGCAAAGTTGAATAAACGCTCAACGACGGTACTGTGCTGGTCCTAGGCTAGACTGTGCTAGAGACGCGAGCCTAGAACACTAACAAAATCACGGCGCGGCACGTAAACAAGGGAAAAGCACACTCTGGAATTTTTTTTCGCTCTTTTTTTTGCGCTGCTTTTTTTTTGCGAAAAATCACTATAATGGCGAGTGTCTCAAAACTCTTCTTAGCTCAAACTGACAGGATGGGCACGAAATTTTTCGACCAAATTTTTTTTTTTGACTGCCCGGACCCAAAAACTGGAAACGGGTCAAAAAAAACTTCCTATAATGGCACCTGTCTCAAAACACTCAGAAACACCTAAAAATAGGATAGCCAGAAATTTTTTCGAAAAATGCGTTTTCGAAAAATTTTGGGCCTAAACGGAGCGTGGCTACCCGACTCTTTTTTTTTTCCGGAACCTACTCCGGCAAGGAAACACGAATCGGAATCTAGATGGATCTCGAAAACAAACCTAATATGACAAGAACTCGGATTGGTGGTGGATATATGGTGGTAGATGGCAGCGGTGGTGGTATATGACAGCTGTGGTGGTATATGGATACGGATTCGAAGCGGTGGCGGATAAACGGTGGTGGTAGATGGCAGGGGCGATGATGATGGTGCGGCGGCGGCGTGACAACTTATGACCAGAACTCGAAACTCTAAAAGACTAGACTCTAAGACCAGCAACTAGACACGACGATGCAACCGCAAATTCAACAAAGCAAAACCCTAAAAAGATTATGCAAGGCTCAGATTGGTTCGGATATGATGAACTAACCCTAATTTTTTTTGTGGCTTTTTTGTGGACTATAGGTATGAAGAACGGACTCGATCTAAACTACGAAAAACTGTAAAATCTCACCGAGCAACCTGGAAATCTGATACCACTTGATAGAGGCGAGGGTGTCCCGATCTTTCGATGAGATGATAACTATCGATTTGGTGGAGACGACTTTGACGATCCGACTACAAACGTGCACGACGTTGCGCCTTAGCAATCGCTAAACCAATCTCCTGAGGTTACTGACGATGCCGGAAGCACGGTCAGCCTGACCACGAAGGTCTATTCCTGCAAGCAATCGAAGAACGAGCAAGAATATGATAAAGCAATCTGAATATTGCAAATATATTTGAGGTATTGATAATGGTGGGGATCCGTAAGCGGTCTTGGTCTGGTCGTTGGACACAAACGAAGTACACGAAGTTGCAATGGCTAACTTTTAACTAAACAAATCCCCAAAGTCTAAACGATGCCCTAAGGGCTGTATATATGGAGGAAGAGGGGGGAATTTCGTGGCCCTTGGTGGAGGGGTCCGAAATCAACCCTGTCTCTTGTTTCCCCACACATACGGACTCTAAAAATAGCCTATACTTATGTATTTCGAAATTACATGCGCCTGGCCCAATAATAAGGTGACGCAGCACCTAAAATAGCCTCGGGACGAAATTTATGAAGTGGCATCTTGTATATTTCGTCCAAGGCTTCATGCACCCATTATGGTGGCTTCAAAGTCCTGAAATCATCACTTGTAACTCCGTTCTTGTTTCCCTTGCGCATGCCATCATCTCCATGCTTGTTCTTGCTCCAATGTTCATCCTTCTCCAAGCTAGGCCCTTCATTTGTAAGCAAAACAAATGTATCCAATTTAGGCAGCATCATATTCTCATGAACATTAGAATCATTACCAAGAAACGAAAGTACCTGGTAATTTAGTTGGCGTGCACGAGCTCTAGTAATTGGTCCAGTATGTATAGCAGCAGGGGCTGTGTGTGTAACAATTGTATTGATGTCCTCATCAGAGCGATTACCAGGGAGAGTCAAACGCACGACGTAGATGTATGTGGAGCTGGGAAGGCTTATAATATGGTAGCAAAAAGGGTCAGCAATAATCAATTCAGAGATGCAAAGTTGAATAAACGCTCAACGACGGTACTGTGTTGGTCCTAGGCTAGACTGTGCTAGAGACGCGAGCCTAGAACACCAACAAAATCACGGCGCGGCATGTAAACAAGGGAAAAGCACACTCTGGAATTTTTTTTCGCTCTTTTTTTTTGCGCTCTTTTTTTTTTGCGCTGCTTTTTTTTGCGAAAAATCACTATAATGGCGAGTGTCTCAAAACTCTTCCTAGCTCAAACTGACAGGATGGGCACGAAATTTTGTTGACCAATTTTTTTTTCGACTGCCCGGACCCAAAAACTGGAAACGGGTCAAAAAAAACTTCCTATAATGGCACCTGTCTCAAAACACTCAGAAACACCTAAAAATAGGATAGCCAGAAATTTTTTCGAAAAATGCGTTTTTGAAAAATTTTGGGCCTAAACGGAGCGTGGTTTCCGAACTCTTTTTTTTTTCGAAACCTACTCCGGCAAGGAAACACGAATCGGAATCTAGATGGATCTCGAAAACAAACCTAATATGACAAGAACTCGGATTGGTGGTGGATATATGGTGGTAGATGGCAGCGGTGGTGGTATATGACAGCTGTGGTGGTATATGGATACGGATTCGAAGCGGTGGCGGATAAACGGTGGTGGTAGATGGCAGGGGCGATGATGATGGTGCGGCGGCGGCGTGACAACTTATGACCAGAACTCGAAACTCTAAAAGACTAGACTCTAAGACCAGCAACTAGACACGACGATGCAACCGCAAATTCAACAAAGCAAAACCCTAAAAAGATTATGCAAGGCTCAGATTGGTTCGGATATCATGAACTAACCCTAATTTTTTTGTGGCTTTTTTGTGGACTATAGGTATGAAGAACGGACTCGATCTAAACTACGAAAAACTTTAAAATCTCACCGAGCAACCTGGAAATCTGATACCACTTGATAGAGGCGAGGGTGTCCCGATCTTTCGATGAGATGATAACTATCGATTTGGTGGAGACGACTTTGACGATCCGACTACAAACGTGCACGACGTTGCGCCTTAGCAATCGCTAAACCAATCTCCTGAGGTTACTGACGATGCCGGAAGCACGGTCAGCCTGACCACGAAGGTCTATTCCTGCAAGCAATCGAAGAACGAGCAAGAATATGATAAAGCAATCTGAATATTGCAAATATATTTGAGGTATTGATAATGGTGGGGATCCGTAAGCGGTCTTGGTCTGGTCGTTGGACACAAACGAAGTACACGAAGTTGCAATGGCTAACTTTAACTAAACAAATCCCCAAAGTCTAAACGATGCCCTAAGGGCTGTATATATGGAGGAAGAGGGGGGAATTTCGTGGCCCTTGGTGGAGGGGTCCGAAATCAACCCTATCTCTTGTTTCCCCACACATACGGACTCTAAAAATAGCCTATACTTATGTATTTCGAAATTACATGCGCCTGGCCCAATAATAAGGTGACGCAGCACCTAAAATAGCCTCGGGACGAAATTTATGAAGTGGCATCTTGTATATTTCATCCAAGGCTTCATGCACCCATTATGGTGGCTTCAAAGTCCTGAAATCATCACTTGTAACTCCGTTCTTGTTTCCCTTGCGCATGCCATCATCTCCATGCTTGTTCTTGCTCCAATGTTCATCCTTCTCCAAGCTAGGCCCTTCATTTGTAAGCAAAACAAATGTATCCAATTTAGGCAGCATCATATTCTCATGAACATTAGAATCATTACCAAGAAACGAAAGTACCTGGTAATTAAGTTGGCGTGCACGAGCTCTAGTAATTGGTCCAGTATGTATAGCAGCAGGGGCTGTGTGTGTAACAATTGTATTGATGTCCTCATCAGAGCGATTACCAGGGAGAGTCAAACGCACGACGTAGATGTATGTGGAGCTGGGAAGGCTTATAATATGGTAGCAAAAAGGGTCAGCAATAATCAATTCAGAGATGCAAAGTTGAATAAACGCTCAACGACGGTACTGTGCTGGTCCTAGGCTAGACTGTGCTAGAGACGCGAGCCTAGAACACCAACAAAATCACGGCGCGGCATGTAAACAAGGGAAAAGCACACTCTGGAATTTTTTTTTCGCTCTTTTTTTTTGCGCTCTTTTTTTTTGCGCTGCTTTTTTTTGCGAAAAATCACTATAATGGCGAGTGTCTCAAAACTCTTCCTAGCTCAAACTAACAGGATGGGCACGAAATTTTGTTGACCAATTTTTTTTTTCGACTGCCCGGACCCAAAAACTGGAAACGGGTCAAAAAAAAACTTCCTATAATGGCACCTGTCTGAAAACACTCAGAAACACCTAAAAATAGGATAGCCAGAAATTTTTTCGAAAAATGCGTTTTTGAAAAATTTTGGGCCTAAACGGAGCGTGGTTTCCGAACTCTTTTTTTTTTCGAAACCTACTCCGGCAAGGAAACACGAATCGGAATCTAGATGGATCTCGAAAACAAACCTAATATGACAAGAACTCGGATTGGTGGTGGATATATGGTGGTAGATGGCAGCGGTGGTGGTATATGACAGCTGTGGTGGTATATGGATACGGATTCGAAGCGGTGGCGGATAAACGGTGGTGGTAGATGGCAGGGGCGATGATGATGGTGCGGCGGCGGCGTGACAACTTATGACCAGAACTCGAAACTCTAAAAGACTAGACTCTAAGACCAGCAACTAGACACGACGATGCAACCGCAAATTCAACAAAGCAAAACCCTAAAAAGATTATGCAAGGCTCAGATTGGTTCGGATATCATGAACTAACCCTAATTTTTTTGTGGCTTTTTTGTGGACTATAGGTATGAAGAACGGACTCGATCTAAACTACGAAAAACTGTAAAATCTCACCGAGCAACCTGGAAATCTGATACCACTTGATAGAGGCGAGGGTGTCCCGATCTTTCGATGAGATGATAACTATCGATTTGGTGGAGACGACTTTGACGATCCGACTACAAACGTGCACGACGTTGCGCCTTAGCAATCGCTAAACCAATCTCCTGAGGTTACTGACGATGCCGGAAGCACGGTCAGCCTGACCACGAAGGTCTATTCCTGCAAGCAATCGAAGAACGAGCAAGAATATGATAAAGCAATCTGAATATTGCAAATATATTTGAGGTATTGATAATGGTGGGGATCCGTAAGCGGTCTTGGTCTGGTTGTTGGACACAAACGAAGTACACAAAGTTGCAATGGCTAACTTTTAACTAAACAAATCCCCAAAGTCTAAACGATGCCCTAAGGGCTGTATATATGGAGGAAGAGGGGGGAATTTCGTGGCCCTTGGTGGAGGGGTCCGAAATCAACCCTATCTCTTGTTTCCCCACACATACGGACTCTAAAAATAGCCTATACTTATGTATTTCGAAATTACATGCGCCTGGCCCAATAATAAGGTGACGCAGCACCTAAAATAGCCTCGGGACGAAATTTATGAAGTGGCATCTTGTATATTTCGTCCAAGGCTTCATGCACCCATTATGGTGGCTTCAAAGTCCTGAAATCATCACTTGTAACTCCGTTCTTGTTTCCCTTGCGCATGCCATCATCTCCATGCTTGTTCTTGCTCCAATGTTCATCCTTCTCCAAGCTAGGCCCTTCATTTGTAAGCAAAACAAATGTATCCAATTTAGGCAGCATCATATTCTCATGAACATTAGAATCATTACCAAGAAACGAAAGTACCTGGTAATTTAGTTGGCGTGCACGAGCTCTAGTAATTGGTCCAGTATGTATAGCAGCAGGGGCTGTGTGTGTAACAATTGTATTGATGTCCTCATCAGAGCGATTACCAGGGAGAGTCAAACGCACGACGTAGATGTATGTGGAGCTGGGAAGGCTTATAATATGGTAGCAAAAAGGGTCAGCAATAATCAATTCAGAGATGCAAAGTTGAATAAACGCTCAACGACGGTACTGTGCTGGTCCTAGGCTAGACTGTGCTAGAGACGCGAGCCTAGAACACCAACAAAATCACGGCGCGGCATGTAAACAAGGGAAAAGCACACTCTGGAATTTTTTTTTCGCTCTTTTTTTTGCGCTCTTTTTTTTTGCGCTGCTTTTTTTTGCGAAAAATCACTATAATGGCGAGTGACTCAAAACTCTTCCTAGCTCAAACTGACAGGATGGGCACGAAATTTTGTTGACCAATTTTTTTTTTCGACTGCCCGGACCCAAAAACTGGAAACGGGTCAAAAAAAACTTCCTATAATGGCACCTGTCTCAAAACACTCAGAAACACCTAAAAATAGGATAGCCAGAAATTTTTTCGAAAAATGCGTTTTTGAAAAATTTTGGGCCTAAACGGAGCGTGGTTTCCGAACTCTTTTTTTTTCCGAAACCTACTCCGGCAAGGAAACACGAATCGGAATCTAGATGGATCTCGAAAACAAACCTAATATGACAAGAACTCGAATTGTTGGTGGATATATGGTGGTAGATGGCAGCGGTGGTGGTATATGACAGCTGTGGTGGTATATGGATACGGATTCGAAGCGGTGGCGGATAAACGGTGGTGGTAGATGGCAGGGGCGATGATGATGGTGCGGCGGCGGCGTGACAACTGATGACCAGAACTTGAAACTCTAAAAGACTAGACTCTAAGACCAGCAACTAGACACGACGATGCAACCGCAAATTCAACAAAGCAAAACCCTAAAAAGATTATGCAAGGCTCAGATTGGTTCGGATATGATGAACTAACCCTAATTTTTTTTGTGGCTTTTTTGTGGACTATAGGTATGAAGAACGGACTCGATCTAAACTACGAAAAACTGTAAAATCTCGCCGAGCAACCTGGAAATCTGATACCACTTGATAGAGCGAGGGTGTCCCGATCTTTCGATGAGATGATAACTATCGATTTGGTGGAGATGACTTTGACGATCCGACTATAAACGTGCACGACGTTGCGCCTTAGCAATCGCTAAACCAATCTCCTGAGGTTACTGACGATGCCGGAAGCACGGTCAGCCTGACCACGAAGGTCTATTCCTGCAAGCAATCGAAGAACGAGCAAGAATATGATAAAGCAATCTGAATATTGCAAATATATTTGAGGTATTGATAATGGTGGGGATCCGTAAGCGGTCTTGGTCTGGTCGTTGGACACAAACGAAGTACACGAAGTTGCAATGGCTAACTCTTAACTAAACAAATCCCCAAAGTCTAAACGATGCCCTAAGGGCTGTATATATGGAGGAAGAGGGGGAATTTCGTGGCCCTTGGTGGAGGGGTCCGAAATCAACCCTATCTCTTGTTTCCCCACACATACGGACTCTAAAAATAGCCTATACTTATGTATTTCGAAATTACATGGGCCTGGCCCAATAATAAGGTGACGCAGCACCTAAAATAGCCTCGGGACGAAATTTATGAAGTGGCATCTTGTATATTTCGTCCAAGGCTTCATGCACCCATTATGGTGGCTTCAAAGTCCTGAAATCATCACTTGTAACTCCGTTCTTGTTTCCCTTGCGCATGCCATCATCTCCATGCTTGTTCTTGCTCCAATGTTCATCCTTCTCCAAGCTAGGCCCTTCATTTGTAAGCAAAACAAATGTATCCAATTTAGGCAGCATCATATTCTCATGAACATTAGAATCATTACCAAGAAACGAAAGTACCTGGTAATTTAGTTGGCGTGCACGAGCTCTAGTAATTGGTCCAGTATGTATAGCAGCAGGGGCTGTGTGTGTAACAATTGTATTGATGTCCTCATCAGAGCGATTACCAGGGAGAGTCAAACGCACGACGTAGATGTATGTGGAGCTGGGAAGGCTTATAATATGGTAGCAAAAAGGGTCAGCAATAATCAATTCAGAGATGCAAAGTTGAATAAACGCTCAACGACGGTACTGTGCTGGTCCTAGGCTAGACTGTGCTAGAGACGCGAGCCTAGAACACCAACAAAATCACGGCGCGGCATGTAAACAAGGGAAAAGCACACTCTGGAATTTTTTTTTCGCTCTTTTTTTTGCGCTCTTTTTTTTGCGCTGCTTTTTTTTGCGAAAAATCACTATAATGGCGAGTGTCTCAAAACTCTTCCTAGCTCAAACTGACAGGATGGGCACGAAAATTTGTTGACCAATTTTTTTTCGACTGCCCGGACCCAAAAACTGGAAACGGGTCAAAAAAAACTTCCTATAATGGCACCTGTCTCCAAACACTCAGAAACACCTAAAAATAGGATAGCCAGAATTTTTTTCAAAAAATGCGTTTTTGAAAAATTTTGGGCCTAAACGGAGCGTGGTTTCCGAACTCTTTTTTTTTTCCGAAACCTACTCCGGCAAGGAAACACGAATCGGAATCTAGATGGATCTCGAAAACAAACCTAATATGACAAGAACTCGGATTGGTGGTGGATATATGGTGGTAGATGGCAGCGGTGGTGGTATATGACAGCTGTGGTGGTATATGGATACGGATTCGAAGCGGTGGCGGATAAGCGGTGGTGGTAGATGGCAGGGGTGATGATGATGGTGCGGCGGCGGCATGACAACTTATGACCAGAACTCGAAACTCTAAAAGACTAGACTCTAAGACCAGCAACTAGACACGACGATGCAACCGCAAATTCAACAAAGCAAAACCCTAAAAAGATTATGCAAAGGCTCAGATTGGTTCGGATATGATGAACTAACCCTAATTTTTTTTCTTGTGGCTTTTTCGTGGACTATAGGTATGAAGAACAGACTCGATCTAAACTACGAAAAACTATAAATCTCACCGAGCAACCTGGAAATCTGATACCACTTGATAGAGGCAAAGGTGTCCCGTCTTTCGATGAGATGATGATAAAGGCGAGGGTCCCGATCTTTCGATGAGATGATAACTATCGATTTGGTGGAGACGACTTTGATGATCCGACTACAAACGTGCACGACGTTGCGCCTTAGCAATCGCTAAACCAATCTCCTGAGGTTACTGACGATGCTGGAAGCACGGTCAGCCTGACCACGAAGGTCTATTCCTGCAAGCAATCGAAGAACGAGGAAGAATATGATAAAGCAATCTGAATATTGCAAATAAATATGAAGTATTGATAATGGTGGGGATCCGGAAGCGGTCTTGGTCTGGTCGTTGGACACAAACGAAGTACACGAAGTTGCAATGGCTAACTTTTAACTAAACAAATCCAAAGGAAAAGCTACTAGATGGATCTACTTATATAGGAGCAAGAGGTGGCGGCCAAGGAGGTGGGAGGACGTCCCAAGGCAGCCTAAAACTAAATCTAGGTCGTACAAGGCCAATGGGCCCAAGTGGAGGTGATGTAACGCCTTTGGACTTGTAGTTTGACTCGGATTCTGCTGCGGCATCAGATTATTTCGTCCACAACTCAACGCTCCGGACGAATTTGAAGGTGATTCCAATTGGGTTGGAAAGTGCATGAAATCTAGTTTCCAACAAAAAAAGAATCACCCAATTCGGAGTCCGTATGAAAAACTTGTGTGCGTTTTGAGTCAGGTATGTCTGTGCAGTCCGAATCTGAATCCAGAACGTGAGAGACTTGGACTCTATCTTCTCTTGGGCCAAAAGTGACGTGAGAGAACTTTTTGGACAGCAAATAAACATCTCTTTCTTCCTTATCTTCATATGTGGATTGTACAAATGTCCCATACACCTGCAATTAGACAAAACACAAAAGTGTGTGAAGTATTTTTGTTCTGGACAACACAAATAGATTATTGAATAGTTTGCACTAGAAATCACCTGACAAATATGCATATATGCAATATTTTTGGTCATATCCAAGGTAGTCATGTCCTCATCATCCTCCCCTTCTTGAAAATAAAGCAGTCCTCGGTGTTGCTTAATCTGAAATGTGGCTAACAAAAGAGACAAGGTGTACATGTTGTATATGTATATGTCATCCATTTTTACTTCCCTTGATTTTTGCATATATGACACATGAATAGATGAGTAACTTGCATAGTTCATAAAATCTAAAGCCAAAAAATTAGCACAAGAAGTAGAAGGCATGAAAATATTGCAACTCAGTTTGCACATATAAGTGAAGCTCTTATTCATTTCAAAAGATTGACAATGTTCATCATTAAACCATCCCAACATTGGTGAATAAACCTTACTTGCATCAAATTTACATGCTACAACATGCTTAAATAAGCAAACATGCAATAAGTCATTCAACACAGAATCATCACCAAGATTAGAGGTCATATCAAAATGATTAAACATTGGTTCTTTTGCATCAATAGTTAATTCAATGGGTGCACTCAAAATTATTGGTATTTCAGTTGTTTGATCACATGGCAAAGTCAAATTATCAACGTAGTCCTCTAAAATAGGTGGTGTGATCAAAGTAGTGGGTAGCTCATCAGATGGTGCATTCAAATTGACAAGGCATTCATCATTCTCATGTAGAGATGGAAGATCAGTACCTCTGTCATTACCTCTTATGATCAACTCAGATGATGTAGCCACTCTCGGGGGCGATGTGTCACATGGTGGAGGTGATGTAGTCCTGACAACAACGGATGTGGTTGTCATAGTATGCCTAGTAGTTGAAGGAACAATCATATCAACTCTTGGAATGTGCACCGTGCGCTTGTTCTCCTCGTGGCCAACATGTCATTTTATTTCCTGTTCAGCTTTGCAAGCAAGATGAAACAAATGGTCCATAGGATAACACTCTTCATGAATTAGTATCTCTTGAATATCACGGTTTAATCTTCCCCAAAATCTATCCATAAAATCATCTTCACTTTCTTCTAAAGTGGAATGCAACAAGGTAGTTTGTAAATCATCATAATATTTTGTTACAGTTTCACTACCTTGTTTTAAGTGTTGCAACTTCTTAATCATGTCACGAGTATAATAAGTAGGGACGAAAGTATGTCGCATGGCAAGTTTCAAATCATCCCAAGTAGTAGGTATATAATCAGGGTGTAACCGACAATATTCACTCCACCAAACCAAAGCATAACCAGTGAAAGAACCAACCGCAACCTTAACCTTTTTATGTTCATCGAAATTATGGGAAGCAAATATATTTTTTATGTCGAACTCCCATTCAATATATAAAGCAGGTTTAAAACGGCCATTAAATGGTGGTATAGATACATTAACCTGATCATGTGCATTTGGATGTTTGTGCACCTCTCGTGACGGTTGTGGTATTTGCAAAGGTGGTGGCACGTCTCCCGCGATCGACAAAGCCCATGAATTGACTCTGGATCTGATGAGGACATCAATACAATTGTTACACCCACAGCCCCTGCTGCTATACATACTGGACCAATTACTAGAGCTCGTGCACGCCAACTAAATTACCAGGTACTTTCGTTTCTTGGTAATGATTCTAATGTTCATGAGAATATGATGCTGCCTAAATTGGATACATTTATTTTGCTTACAACTGAAGGGCCTAGCTTGGAGAAGGATGAACATTGGAGCAAGAACAAGCATGGAGATGATGGCATGCGCAAGGGGAACAAGAACGGAGTTACAAGTGATGATTTCAGGACTTTGAAGCCACCATAATGGGTGGATGAAGCCTTGGACGAAATATACAAGATGCCACTTCATAAATTTCGTCCCGAGGCTATTTTAGGTGCTGCGTCACCTTATTATTGGGCCAGGCCCATGTAATTTCGAAATACATAAGTATAGGCTATTTTTAGAGTCCGTATGTGTGGGGAAACAAGAGATAGGGTTGATTTCGGACCCCTCCACCAAGGGCCACGAAATCCACCACCTCTTCCTCCATATATACAGCCCTTAGGGCATCGTTTAGACCTTGGGTTTTGTTTAGATTAAAAGTTCGCCATAGCTGCAACTTCGCGTACTTCGTTTGTTTTCAACGACCAGACAAAGGCGTCACAGAACCCCACCTTGATCAATAAAGCTTTTGATAGAGGCAAAGGTGTCCCGTCTTTCGATGAGATGGTGGATTTCGCTTTGGTGGAAGTCGACTTTGACGATCCGACTACGAACGTGCGAGGACGTCGCGCCTTAGCAATCGCTAAACAACCTCCGAGAGGTTATTGACCACGCCGGAGCACGATCAACCTGACCACGAGGGTCTGTTTCCTGCGAGCAAACGAAGAACAAGCAAGAAACTGAGATTGCAATCTGGATATTGCGAATATAAGATGAAAGCTTTATTGATCAAGGTGGGGTTCTGTGACGCCTTGGTCTGGTCGTTGAACACAAACGAAGTACGCGAAGTTGCAGCTATGGCGAACTTTTAATCTAAACAAAACCCAAAGTCTAAACGATGCCCTAAGGGCTGTATATATGGAGGAAGAGGGGGGGAATTTCGTGGCCCTTGGTGGAGGGGTCCGAAATCAACCCTATCTCTTGTTTCCCCACACATACGGACTCTAAAAATAGCCTATACTTATGTATTTCGAAATTACATGGGCCTGGCCCAATAATAAGGTGACGCAGCACCTAAAATAGCCTCGGGACGAAATTTATGAAGTGACATCTTGTATATTTCGTCCAAGGCTTCATGCACCCATTATGGTGGCTTCAAAGTCCTGAAATCATCACTTGTAACTCCGTTCTTGTTTCCCTTGCGCATGCCATCATCTCCATGCTTGTTCTTGCTCCAATGTTCATCCTTCTCCAAGCTAGGCCCTTCATTTGTAAGCAAAACAAATGTATCCAATTTAGGCAGCATCATATTCTCATGAACATTAGAATCATTACCAAGAAACGAAAGTACCTGGTAATTAAGTTGGCGTGCACGAGCTCTAGTAATTGGTCCAGTATGTATAGCAGCAGGGGCTGTGTGTGTAACAATTGTATTGATGTCCTCATCAGAGCGATTACCAGGGAGAGTCAAACGCACGACGTAGATGTATGTGGAGCTGGGAAGGCTTATAATATGGTAGCAAAAAGGGTCAGCAATAATCAATTCAGAGATGCAAAGTTGAATAAACGCTCAACGACGGTACTGTGCTGGTCCTAGGCTAGACTGTGCTAGAGACGCGAGCCTAGAACACCAACAAAATCACGGCGCGGCATGTAAACAAGGGAAAAGCACACTCTGGAATTTTTTTTCGCTCTTTTTTTTGCGCTCTTTTTTTTTGCGCTGCTTTTTTTTTGCGAAAAATCACTATAATGGCGAGTGTCTCAAAACTCTTCCTAGCTCAAACTAACAGGATGGGCACGAAATTTTGTTGACCAATTTTTTTTTTCGACTGCCCGGACCCAAAAACTGGAAACGGGTCAAAAAAAAACTTCCTATAATGGCACCTGTCTCAAAACACTCAGAAACACCTAAAAATAGGATAGCCAGAAATTTTTTCGAAAAATGCGTTTTTGAAAAATTTTGGGCCTAAACGGAGCGTGGTTTCCGAACTCTTTTTTTTTCCGAAACCTACTCCGGCAAGGAAACACGAATCGGAATCTAGATGGATCTCGAAAACAAACCTAATATGACAAGAACTCGGATTGGTGGTGGATATATGGTGGTAGATGGCAGCGGTGGTGGTATATGACAGCTGTGGTGGTATATGGATACGGATTCGAAGCGGTGGCGGATAAACGGTGGTGGTAGATGGCAGGGGCGATGATGATGGTGCGGCGGCGGCGTGACAACTGATGACCAGAACTCGAAACTCTAAAAGACTAGACTCTAAGACCAGCAACTAGACACGACGATGCAACCGCAAATTCAACAAAGCAAAACCCTAAAAAGATTATGCAAGGCTCAGATTGGTTCGGATATCATGAACTAACCCTAATTTTTTTGTGGCTTTTTTGTGGACTATAGGTATGAAGAACGGACTCGATCTAAACTACGAAAAACTGTAAAATCTCACCGAGCAACCTGGAAATCTGATACCACTTGATAGAGGCGAGGGTGTCCCGATCTTTCAATGAGATGATAACTATCGATTTGGTGGAGACGACTTTGACGATCCGACTACAAACGTGCACGACGTTGCGCCTTAGCAATCGCTAAACCAATCTCCTGATGTTACTGACGATGCCGGAAGCACGGTCAGCCTGACCACGAAGGTCTATTCCTGCAAGCAATCGAAGAACGAGCAAGAATATGATAAAGCAATCTGAATATTGCAAATATATTTGAGGTATTGATAATGGTGGGGATCCGTAAGCGGTCTTGGTCTGGTCGTTGGACACAAACGAAGTACACGAAGTTGCAATGGCTAACTCTTAACTAAACAAATCCCCAAAGTCTAAACGATGCCCTAAGGGCTGTATATATGGAGGAAGAGGGGGGAATTTCGTGGCCCTTGGTGGAGGGGTCCGAAATCAACCCTATCTCTTGTTTCCCCACACATACGGACTCTAAAAATAGCCTATACTTATGTATTTCGAAATTACATGGGCCTGGCCCAATAATAAGGTGACGCAGCACCTAAAATAGCCTCGGGACGAAATTTATGAAGTGGCATCTTGTATATTTCGTCCAAGGCTTCATGCACCCATTATGGTGGCTTCAAAGTCCTGAAATCATCACTTGTAACTCCGTTCTTGTTTCCCTTGCGCATGCCATCATCTCCATGCTTGTTCTTGCTCCAATGTTCATCCTTCTCCAAGCTAGGCCCTTCATTTGTAAGCAAAACAAATGTATCCAATTTAGGCAGCATCATATTCTCATGAACATTAGAATCATTACCAAGAAACGAACGTACCTGGTAATTTAGTTGGCGTGCACGAGCTCTAGTAATTGGTCCAGTATGTATAGCAGCAGGGGCTGTGGGTGTAACAATCGTATTGATGTCCTCATCAACAAGGCATTCATCATTCTCATGTAGAGATGGAAGATCAGTACCTTTGTCATTACCTCTTATGATCAACTCAGATGATGTAGCCACTCTCGGGGGCGATGTGTCACATGGTGGAGGTGATGTAGTCCTGACAACAATGGATGTGGTTGTCATAGTATGCCTAGTAGTTGAAGGAACAATCATATCAACTCTTGGAATGTGCACTGTGCGCTTGTTCTCCTCGTGGCCAACACGTCGTTTTATTTCCTGTTCAGCTTTGCAAGCAAGATGAAACAAATGGTCCATAGGATAACACTCTTCATGAATTAGTATCTCTTGAATATCACGGTTTAATCCTCCCCAAAATCTATCCATAAAATCATCTTCACTTTCTTCTAAAGAGGAATGCAACAAGGTAGTTTGTAAATCATCATAATATTTTGTTACAGTTTCACTACCTTGTTTTAAGTGTTGCAACTTCTTAATCATGTCACGAGTATAATAAGCAGGGACGAAAGTATGTCGCATGGCAAGTTTCAAATCATCCCAAGTAGTAGGTATATAATCAGGGTGTAACCGACAATATTCACTCCACCAAACCAAAGCATAACCAATGAAAGAACCAACCGCAACCTTAACCTTTTTATGTTCATTGAAATTATGGGAAGCAAATATAGTTTTTATGTCGAACTCCCATTCAATATATAAAGCAGGTTTAAAACGACCATTAAATGGTGGTATAGATACATTAACCTGATCATGTGCATTTGGATGTTTGTGCACCTCTCGTGACGGTTGTGGTATTTGCAAAGGTGGTGGCACGTCTCCCGCGATCGACAAAGCCCATGAATTGACTCTGGATCCTGTCATGATTAGTAGAACAAGAAACAAAACCCAAAAATAATGTTCCTATAACTACTAGGATGTGGTGGTAAAACGCTCACAGTAAAGCAAATATCAATGTCTTACAAGTTCTTACCATGCAGCAGGCGGTGATCGGCAACCAGCGGTGTCAAGTAACTCCGAATATTGAGTAAAGCGATTGCCAGGGGAGCGTACGTATACACGGTGTAGAAATATGTGGAGCTGGGTTGGCTATATATGGTAGCAAAAGATTAGCAATAATCAATTCAGAGATGCAATGTTGAATAAACGCTCAACGACGGTACTGTGCTGGTCCTAGGCTAGACCGTACTAGAGACGCGAGCCTAGAACACTAATGAGGTCACGGCGTAGCAGAACTAGCATCAATGAAGGATACTAAGTAGCTCTTGACAGCAAGATATAAGTGAAGATCACAACGGCAGTGAAGATAATGATGAAAAACAACTGCCAAGCAGGATATACAACAACTCTCTCACCAACTTTCCTCTTGAAAACTTTGAGACAATTTTCTGATAAATTCTTTCAAAGAATGCTACTAACTCAAGCTTTCCAATGCAAAAAGAATCACTCAATTCCGAGTTGATATGAGGAGTCAAAGAATTCTAAAACTGGCGTGAAAAATTGGAACAAGTTGTGTTCACGAACTTCGGAGGGCAAAAAGACCTATTTAGAAGCCGATTTTGAGGTGTCAAATATTGAACCAGCTTCTGCAACTATTTAGATGCGGCTCGTCGCTATCTTCAATTTGAGTACTCACGGAGCCAAAACTGTCTTCGTATGAGGAAGATACACCTGTTTTACTGAACAGTGCGCAAAACAGATTCCAATCCGAATTCAGGTACGAGATTGATTCTAGATAGATCCGAATTTTTTTCTTCTCTTTTTTTTTCTCACGCTTTTTTTTCTTTTTCTTCTCCCTCTTTTTCTTTTTTTTTCTTTCCTTTTTTCTCTCTTTTTTTTCTTTATCTTCTTTTTCTCCCTCTTTCCAAGACAAACTAGATAAGATGCAGATTCAATCAGGCGAAGATGTGAGTGACCTCAACTATAATTATGACAATAAACAGTGCGTAGCACATGGTGGAAATTGGTGGATGGGATGGTGGACAGCGGATGGGATAATGATGCAGCGGCTGCGTGACTAATGTGAACAGAACTCGAAACTCTAAAGGAACTAGACACTAAGACCAGCAACTCGACACGGCGATGCAACCGATAATTCAATAATGCAAACAATGAAAAGAAAATTGCAAAGGCTCAGTCTGGCTAGGACAAAGGATGAATAGATCTAACTTTTGTTTTGTGGCTTTTTCTTGGACAATAGGTAAGAAAATAAATCTAATCTAGGAAAAACTGGAAATTCTCACCGAGCAACCTGAAAACTGATACCACTTGATAGAGGCGAGGGTCCCGATCTTTCGATGAGATGATAACTATCGATTTGGTGGAGACGACTTTGATGATCCGACTACAAACGTGCACGACGTTGCGCCTTTGCAATCGCTAAACCAATCTCCTGAGGTTACTGACGATGCTGGAAGCACGGTCAGCCTGACCACGAAGGTCTATTCCTGCAAGCAATTGAAGAACGAGCAAGAATATGATAAAGCAATCTGAATATTGCAAATAAATATGAAGTATTGATAATGGTGGGGATCCGGAAGCGGTCTTGGTCTGCTCGTTGGACACAAACGAAGTACACGAAGTTGCAATGGCTAACTTTTAACTAAACAAATCCGAAGGAAAAGCTACTAGATGGATCTACTTATATAGGAGCAAGGGGTGGCGGCCAAGGAGGTGGGAGGACGTCCCAAGGCAGCCTAAAACTAAATCTAGGTCGTACAAGGCCAATGGGCCCAAGTGGAGGTGATGTAACACCTTTGGACTTGTAGTTTGACTCGGATTCTGCTGCAGCATCAGATTATTTCGTCCACAACTCAACGCTCCGTATGAATTTGAAGGTGATTCCAATTGGGTTGGAAAGTGCACGAAATCTAGTTTCCAAGAAAAAAAGAATCACCCAATTCGGAGTCCGTATGAAAAACTTGTGTGCGTTTTGAGTCAGGTATGTCTGTGTAGTCCGAATCTGAATCCAGAACGTGAGAGACTTGGACTCTATCTTCTCTTGGGCCAAAAGTGACGTGAGAGAACTTTTTGGACAGCAAATAAACATCTCTTTCTTCCTTATCTTCATATGTGGATTGTACAAATGTCCCAAACACCTGCAATTAGACAGAACACAAAAGTGTGTGAAGTATTTTTGTTCTGGATAACACAAATAGATTATTGAATAGTTTGCACTAGAAATCACCTGACAAATATGCATATATGCAATATTTTTGGTCATATCCAAGGTAGTCATGTCCTCATCAGATGATGGATATCGCTTTGGTGGCAGTCGACTTTGACGATCCGACTACGAACGTGCGAGGACGTCGCGCCTTAGCAATCGCTAAACCAACTCCGAGAGGTTATTGACCACGCCGGAGCACGATCAGCCTGACCACGAGGGTCTGTTTCCTGCGAGCAAACGAAGAACAAGCAAGAAACTGAGATTGCAATCTGGATATTGCGAATATAAGATGAAAGCTTTATTGATCAAGGTGGGGTTCTGTGATGCATTTGTCTGGTCGTTGAACACAAACGAAGTACGCGAAGTTGCAGCTATGGCGAACTTTTAATCTAAACAAAACCCGAAGTCTAAACGATGCCCTAAGGGCTGTATATATGGAGGAAGAGGGGGGGTCCAAAATCAACCCTATCTCTTGTTTCCCCACACATACGGACTCTAAAAATAGCCTATACTTATGTATTTCGAAATTACATGGGCCTGGCCCAATAATAAGGTGACGCAGCACCTAAAATAGCCTCGGGACGAAATTTATGAAGTGGCATCTTGTATATTTCGTCCAAGGCTTCATGCACCCATTATGGTGGCTTCAAAGTCCTGAAATCATCACTTGTAACTCCGTTCTTGTTCCCCGTGCGCATGCCATCATCTCCATGCTTGTTCTTGCTCCAATGTTCATCCTTCTCCAAGCTAGGCCCTTCATTTGTAAGCAAAACAAATGTATCCAATTTAGGCAGCATCATATTCTCATGAACATTAGAATCATTACTAAGAAACAAAAGTACCTGGTAATTTAGTTGGCGTGCACGAGCTCTAGTAATTGGTCCAGTATGTATAGCAGCAGGGGCTGTGGGTGTAACAATTGTATTGATGTCCTCATCACCACACCACACATTGGAGTAGGGTATTACACCACAACGGTGGCCCGAACCAGTATAAACCTCGTGTCTCTCGTGTTGTTCATCATTTTCATCTTAGTTCGCACGAGAGGATCAGACGTAGATCGGTAGGGGAGAGATCTCCACGAGCACCCCGGTGTTCGAACCTCAAGGGTCTGCCGGAACCCGAAACCTGACAGTTATTGAACCCCACCAAACCGAGTATCTTTTCTTGGCTATGAGGACATCAATACCATTGTTACACCCACAGGCCCTGCTGCTATACATACTGGACCAATTACTAGAGCTCGCGCACGCCAACTAAATTACCAGGTACTTTCGTTTCTTGGTAATGATTCTAATGTTCATGAGAATATGATGCTGCCTAAATTGGATACATTTGTTTTGCTTACAAATGAAGGGCCTAGCTTGGAGAAGGATGAACATTGGAGCAAGAACAAGCATGGAGATGATGGCATGCGCAAGGGGAACAAGAACGGAGTTACAAGTGATGATTTCAGGACTTTGAAGCCACCATAATGGGTGCATGAAGCCTTGGACGAAATATACAAGATGCCACTTCATAAATTTCGTCCCGAGGCTATTTTAGGTGCCGCGTCACCTTATTATTGGGCCAGGCCCATGTAATTTCGAAATACATAAGTATAGGCTATTTTTAGAGTCCGTATGTGTGGGGAAACAAGAGATAGGGTTGATTTCGGACCCCTCCACCAAGGGCCACGAAATTCCCCCCTCTTCCTCCATATATACAGCCCTTAAGGCATCGTTTAGACTTTGGGTTTTGTTTAGATTAAAAGTTCGCCATAGCTGCAACTTCGCGTACTTCGTTTGTGTTCAACGACCAGACAAAGGCGTCACAGAACCCCACGTTGATCAATAAAGCTTTCATCTTATATTCGCAATATCCAGATTGCAATCTTAGTTTCTTGCTTGTTCTTCGTTTGCTCGCAAGAAACAGACCCTCGTGGTCAGGTTGATCGTGCTCCGGCGTGGTCAATAACCTCTCGGAGTTGGTTTAGCGATTGCTAAGGCGCGACGTCCTCGCACGTTCGTAGTCGGATCGTCAAAGTCGACTTCCACCAAAGCGATATCCATCATCTCATCGAAAGACGAGACATCTTTGCCTCTATCAAGTGGTATCAGATTTCCAGGTTGCTCGGTGAGATTTTACAGTTTTTCGTAGTTTAGATCGAGTCTGTTCTTCATACCTACAGTCCACGAAAAAGCCACAAAAAAAATTAGGGTTAGTTCATCATATCCGAACCAATCTGAGCCTTTGCATAATCTTTTTAGGGTTTTGCTTTGTTGAATTTGCGGTTGCATCGTCGTGTCTAGTTGCTGGTCTTAGAGTCTAGTCTTTTAGAGTTTCGAGTTCTGGTCATAAGTTGTCACGCCGCCGCCGCACCATCATCATCGCCCCTGCCATCTACCACCACGCTACGAATCCGTATCCATATACCACCACCAATCCGTGTCCATATACCACTATCGATCCATATCCATATACTACCACCGCTACCACCACCGCTGCCATATACCACCACCATATATCCACCACCAATCCGAGTTCCTTGCTTATTAGGTTTGTTTTCGAGATCCATCTAGTTTCCGATTCGTGTTTCCTTGCCGGAGTAGGTTTCAGGAAAAAAAAAGCACAGTACCGTCGTTGAGCGTTTATTCAACTTTGCATCTCTGAAATGATTATTGCTGACCCTTTTTGCTACCATACTATAAGCCTTCCCAGCTCCACATACATCTACGTCTTGTGTTTGACTCTCCCTGGTATTCGCTCTATCCAAGCTTTGAGAGTTTTTTGACTACAACGGTTGCCGATCACCGCCTGCTGCTGGGTAAGAACTGGTAAGAATTTGAGATTTGCTTGACGGATTTGTGATACACCACCACCACTTCTTAGTAGTCTGTAGGATCATATTCTTGTGTGTTTCTATTGCTGCTAACCATGCCAGGATCACAAGCCGACGAGATTGACTGGGAGAACTTATCGAACAAGGAGATTCATGATAAGTTTCAGCAAATGATGACTGAACAGGTATAAGATGTGCTGAACAATTTTGAAGAGGCCATGGAGAAGATTACTGGCCTTGAGAAGACGTTCGAAACAAAGCTCGATAACAGATTTAATGAACTGCTTGCGCGTCTTCCACCACCGGCTGCACCTGTCGTACCTCTGCAACAACAACAACTACGCCCCCTTCCGAATCAGTATGGACGAGCACAACGTGTTCCTATTGAGCCAGGAAAAAATTCTGGTGCCGCTGCTACTGCTGTTGGTGCTTCTTTGGCTCCTGCTACTGCTGCTGCTGGTACCCAGGAGGATGATGAGTATGCGGGCGATTATGAGGATGAGGTTGATCAAAATCAGATCTACGAGCCGCCACCAGCACCACCACCAGCAGGTCGACCTCAGGTATATATTCGTAATGGTAGGCCTGCACCACCACCTCAGGTACGAGATGATGTCCATATTCCTAAACTGAAATTGAATATTCCACCATTTGAGGGTAGATATGTTCCTGATATATATCTTACTTGGGAGTTAGAAACTGAACAACGATTTACATGTTTACAATATCCTGAGGAGAGACGAGTTGCTGCTGCTGTTTGTGCTTTCACTAGTTTTGCATGTGTATGGTGGTCTGAACATTGTAGATTATATCCTATTCCAACTACTTGGGCTGCTTTGAAAACTGCTATGCGTACGCGTTGGGTTCCACCATATTATCAACGTGAATTGCTTCAAAAATTACAGCGTTTAAGACAAGGGAAAAATTCTGTAGAAGAATATTATCAGGAATTACAAACTGGCATGATTAGATGTGGTATTGTTGAGGAGAATGAAGCTATGCTTGCACGTTTTCTGGGTGGATTAAGTAGAGAGATTCAGACCATTCTAGACTATAAGGAGTATACTAATATCACTCGTTTATTCCATCTTGCTTGTAAAGCTGAACGTGAAGTGCAGGATCGACAAGCATTGGGGCGAACTAACTTTTCTGCAGGCCGACCTTCAGCATGGACACCACGTGCATCTTCTACTTCAACTGCACCAGCACCTCCATCCGGTGCCACCTCCAGCCGTGATACAAGAAAACAGGCACAACCACCATTATCTGCCAAGAGCGCACCTGCGGGGCCTGCACAGCGTTCTTCTTCTTCCATGGCATCAACAGGGCACACAAGTGATATTATTTGTCGTCGTTGTAAGGGAGGAGGTCATTATGCGAGGGAATGCGAATCTCCGCGTGTGATGATTGCTACCGCGGATGGTGGATATGAGTCCGCTAGTGACTAAGATGAGGAGACATTGGCTCTTATTACACGTGAAGAACATGGTGGAGATGATTCTAATCATGAGACGCAATACATGGCTCCTGAAGACGCTGACAGGTATGAATGTTTAGTTGCTCAACATGTTTTGAGTGTGCAGGTCACACAAGCTGAGCAAAATCAGAGGCACAATTTGTTCCATACCAAGGGAGTTGTGAAGGAACGTTCTGTGCGCGTCATAATAGACGGAGGGAGCTGCAACAACTTGGCTAGCATGGAGATGGTGGAGAAGCTTTCTCTCACCACAAGACCACATCCACATCCTTACTACATCCAATGGTTCAACAACAGCGGCAAGGTTAAGGTAACACGTACTGTTCGTGTGCATTTTAGTATCTCTACATATGCTGATTATGTTGATTGTGATGTGGTACCTATGCAAGCATGTTCCTTATTACTTGGTAGACCATGGCAATTTGATAAAAATTCTGTACACCATGGTAGAAACAATCACTATACTCTTGTTCATAAGGATAAAAATATTACTTTGCTTCCTATGTGATGAGGACATCAATACAATTGTTACACCCACAGCCCCTGCTGCTATACATACTGGACCAATTACTAGAGCTCGTGCACGCCAACTAAATTACCAGGTACTTTCGTTTCTTGGTAATGATTCTAATGTTCATGAGAATATGATGCTGCCTAAATTGGATACATTTGTTTTGCTTACAAATGAAGGGCCTAGCTTGGAGAAGGATGAACATTGGAGCAAGAACAAGCATGGAGATGATGGCATGCGCAAGGGGAACAAGAACGGAGTTACAAGTGATGATTTCAGGACTTTGAAGCCACCATAATGGGTGCATGAAGCCTTGGACGAAATATACAAGATGCCACTTCATAAATTTCGTCCCGAGGCTATTTTAGGTGCTGCGTCACCTTATTATTGGGCCAGGCCCATGTATTTTAGAGTCCGTATGTGTGGGGAAACAAGAGATAGGGTTGATTTCGGACCCCTCCACCAAGGGCCACGAAATTCCCCCCTCTTCCTCCATATATACAGCTCTTAGGGCATCGTTTAGACTTTGGGTTTTGTTTAGATTAAAAGTTCGCCATAGCTGCAACTTCGCGTACTTCGTTTGTGTTCAACGACCAGACAAAGGCGTCACAGAACCCCACCTTGATCAATAAAGCTTTCATCTTATATTCGCAATATCCAGATTGCAATCTTAGTTTCTTGCTTGTTCTTCGTTTGCTCGCAGGAAACAGACCCTCGTGGTCAGGTTGATCGTGCTCCGGCGTGGTCAATAACCTCTCGGAGTTGGTTTAGCGATTGCTAAGGCGCGACGTCCTCGCACGTTCGTAGTCGGATCGTCAAAGTCGACTTCCACCAAAGCGAAATCCACCATCTCATCGAAAGACGGGACACCTTTGCCTCTATCAAGTAACAACATAGCCAAGAAAAGATACTCGGTCGGTGCAAAAGGTGCACTTCCCAAGGTTACCAAACAAACGTGCATCACGTAGAGCAATAAAAACAGCACGTAAATGTTCCAAATGTTCTTCCAAAGATCTGCTATAAATCAATATGTCATCAAAGTAAACTACCACAAATCGTCCAATGAAAGCACGTAAAACTTCGTTCATTAATCTCATGAAAGTACTAGGTGCATTAGTTAACCCAAAAGGCATGACTAACCACTCATATAATCCAAACTTAGTTTTAAATGCTGTTTTCCATTCATCTCCCAATTTCATACGAATTTGATGGTAGCCACTACGCAAATCAACTTTGGAGAATATTGTAGAGCCACTCAATTCATCAAGCATATCATCTAGCCTAGGAATAGGATGACGATAACGAATAGTAATATTATTAATGCCTCTACAATCAACACACATACGTGATGTACCATCCTTTTTCGGCACTAGAATAATAGGAACAGCACAAGGACTAAGGGATTCGCGTATATAACATTTGTCGAGAAGCTCTTGTACTTGACGCATAATCTCCTTTGTCTCCTCTGGATTGGTACGGTATGGTGCACGGTTTGGCAGTGAAGCACCGGGAATTAATCAATCTGATGCTCAATCCCTCGAATAGGCGGTAATCCCGGTGGCACGTCTTGTGGAAAAACGTCAGCGAACTCCTGCAAAATGTTAGTGACAGCAGGAGGCAAAGAGGAAGGCACGTCCTCGAATGAAAATAATGCCTCTTTGCACACAAAAGCATAGCAAACAGATTTGCTGAAATCTAGCTCATCAATATCAGATTTGGTGGCAAATAAACATGCACTTTTCAATTTAATTTCAGAAGCAACACTAGATGGTTTATTATTAGGCTTCATTTGTTGCTCAAATTCTTTTGCCACAATCTGATTTTCACTCTTATTCTTCTCCTGTTGTGCTTTATTATCTCTATTAATATCATCTTTCAAAATGGAATCAGGAGTCATAGGAAGCAAAGTAATATTTTTATCCTTATGAACAAGAGTATAGTGATTGTTTCTACCATGGTGTACAGAATTTTTATCAAATTGCCATGGTCTACCAAGTAATAAGGAACATGCTTGCATAGGTACCACATCACAATCAACATAATCAGCATATGTAGAGATACTAAAATGCACACGAACAGTACGTGTTACCTTAACCTTGCCGCTGTTATTGAACCATTGGATGTAGTAAGGATGTGGATGTGGTCTTGTGGTGAGAGAAAGCTTCTCCACCATCTCCATGCTAGCCAAGTTGTTGCAGCTCCCTCCGTCTATGATGACGCGCACAGAACGTTCCTTCACAACTCCCTTGGTATGGAACAAATTGTGCCTCTGATTTTGCTCAGCTTGTGTGACCTGCACACTCAAAACACGTTGAGCAACTAAACATTCATACCTGTCAGCGTCTTCAGGAGCCATGTATTGCGTCTCATGATCAGAATCATCTCCACCATGTTCTTCACGTGTAATAAGAGCCAAAGTCTCCTCATCATAGTCACTAGCGGACTCATATCCACCATCCGCGGTAGCAATCATCACACGCGGAGATTTGCATTCTCTCGCATAATGACCTCCTCCCTTACAACGACGGCAAATAATATCACTTGTGTGCCCTGTTGATGCCATGGAAGAAGAAGAACGCTGTGCAGGTGATAGAGGCGAGGGTCCCGATCTTTCGATGAGATGATGGATATCGCTTTGGTGGAAGTCGACTTTGACGATCCGACTACGAACGTGCGAGGACGTCGCGCCTTAGCAATCGCTAAACCAACTCCGAGAGGTTATTGACCACGCCGGAGCACGATCAACCTGACCACGAGGGTCTGTTTCCTGCGAGCAAACGAAGAACAAGCAAGAAACTAAGATTGCAATCTGGATATTGCGAATATAAGATGAAAGCTTTATTGATCAAGGTGGGGTTCTGTGACGCCTTTGTCTGGTCGTTGAACACAAACGAAGTACGCGAAGTTGCAGCTATGGCGAACTTTTAATCTAAACAAAACCCAAAGTCTAAACGATGCCCTAAGGGCTGTATATATGGAGGAAGGGGGGGGGGAATTTCGTGGCCCTTGGTGGAGGGGTCCGAAATCAACCCTATCTCTTGTTTCCCCACACATACGGACTCTAAAAATAGCCTATACTTATGTATTTCGAAATTACATGGGCCTGGCCCAATAATAAGGTGACGCAGCACCTAAAATAGCCTCGGGACGAAATTTATGAAGTGGCATCTTGTATATTTCGTCCAAGGCTTCATGCACCCATTATGGTGGCTTCAAAGTCCTGAAATCATCACTTGTAACTCCGTTCTTGTTTCCCTTGTGCATGCCATCATCTCCATGCTTGTTCTTCCTCCAATGTTCATCCTTCTCCAAGCTAGGCCCTTCATTTGTAAGCAAAACAAATGTATCCAATTTAGGCAGCATCATATTCTCATGAACATTAGAATCATTACCAAGAAACGAAAGTACCTGGTAATTTAGTTGGCGTGCACGAGCTCTAGTAATTGGTCCAGTATGTATAGCAGCAGGGGCTGTGGGTGTAACAATTGTATTGATGTCCTCATCATACGTGATGCACGTTTGTTTGGTAACCTTGGGAAGTGCACCTTTTGCACCGACCGAGTATCTTTTCTTGGCTATGTTGTTACTCCACAGGGAATTGAAGTTGATAAAGCCAAGATTGAAGCTATTGAGAGTTGGCCGCAGCCCAAAACGGTCACACAAGTGAGGAGTTTTCTTGGCCTCGCTGGATTCTATAGGCGTTTTGTGAGAGATTTCAGCACCATTGCTGCACCTCTCAATGAGCTTACAAAGAAAGATGTGCCTTTTCTTTGGGGTACTGCACAGGAAGAAGCCTTCACGGTATTGAAAGATAAGTTGACACATGCTCCTTTACTCCAACTTCCTGATTTTAATAAGACTTTTGAGCTTGAATGTGATGCTAGTGGAATTGGATTAGGAGGTGTGTTATTACAAGATGGCAAACCTGTTGCATACTTTACTGAAAAATTGAGTGGGCCTAGTCTGAATTATTCTACTTATGATAAAGAATTATATGCTCTTGTTCGGACTTTAGAAACATGGCAACATTATTTATGGCCCAAAGAATTTGTTATACATTCTGATCATGAATCTTTGAAACATATTAAAAGTCAAGCTAAACTGAATCGTAGACATGCTAAATGGGTTGAATTCATTGAGACTTTCCCTTATGTCATTAAACACAAGAAGGGAAAAGAAAATGTTATTGCTGATGCATTGTCTCGTCGCTATACTATGCTTTCACAACTTGACTTCAAAATATTTGGTTTGGAGACCATCAAAGATCAATATGTGCATGATGCTGATTTTAAAGATGTAATGCAGAATTGTAAAGAAGGAAGAATGTGGAACAAGTTTGTCGTTAACGATGGATTTGTGTTTCGTGCTAACAAGCTATGCATTCCAGCTAGCTCCGTTCGTCTTTTGTTGTTGCAGGAAGCGCATGGAGGAGGATTAATGGGATATTTTGGCGTGAAGAAGACGGAGGACGTACTTGCTACACATTTCTTTTGGCCAAAGATGAGACGGGATGTTGAGCGTTTTATTGCTCGATGCACTACATGTCAAAAAGCTAAGTCACGACTCAATCCTCATGGTTTATATATGCCTTTGCCTGTACCTAGTGTTCCTTGGGAGGATATATCTATGGAATTTGTTTTAGGTTTACCTCGAACAAAGAAGGGGAGGGATAGCATATTTGTTGTCGTGGATAGATTCTCGAAAATGGCACACTTTATACCATGTCATAAAAGCGATGATGATGTTAATGTTGCTGATTTGTTCTTTCGTGAAATTATTCGCTTGCATGGTGTGCCAAATACTATTGTTTCAGATCGTGATACTAAATTTCTTAGCCACTTTTGGAGATGTTTATGGGCTAAGTTGGGGACTAAACTGCTTTTTAGTACTACTTGTCACCCCCAAACTGATGGACAAACTGAAGTAGTCAATAGAACGTTGTCTACTATGCTTAGGGCTGTTTTGAAGAATAATAAGAAAATGTGGGAGGAATGCTTGCCTCATATTGAATTTGCTTATAATCGTTCATTGCATTCTACTACTAAGATGTGCCCTTTTTAAGTTGTGTATGGTTTCCTACCTCGTGCACCTATTGATTTGTTGCCTCTTCCATCTTCGGAGAAGGTTAATTTTGATGCTAAACAACGTGCTGAATTGATTTTAAAAATGCATGAGTTAACTAAGGAAAACATTGAGCGCATGAATGCTAAATATAAACTTGCTGGAGATAAGGGTAGAAAACATGTTGTGTTTGCACCTGGAGATCTTGTTTGGTTACATTTGCGTAAGGATAGATTTCCTGATTTGCGCAAATCAAAGTTAATGCCACGTGCTGATGGTCCCTTTAAGGTGTTAGAGAAAATAAATGATAATGCATATAAACTTGAGCTGCCTGCAGATTTTTGGGTTAGTCCCACTTTTAACATTGCAGATTTGAAGCCTTATTTGGGTGAGGAGGATGAACTTCCGTCGAGGACGACTTCATTTCAAGAAGGGGAGGATGATGAGGACATCAATACAATTGTTACACCCACAGCCCCTGCTGCTATACATACTGGACCAATTACTAGAGCTCGTGCACGCCAACTAAATTACCAGGTACTTTCGTTTCTTGGTAATGATTCTAATGTTCATGAGAATATGATGCTGCCTAAATTGGATACATTTGTTTTGCTTACAAATGAAGGGCCTAGCTTGGAGAAGGATGAACATTGGAGCAAGAACAAGCATGGAGATGATGGCATGCGCAAGGGGAACAAGAACGGAGTTACAAGTGATGATTTCAGGACTTTGAAGCCACCATAATGGGGGCATGAAGCCTTGGACGAAATATACAAGATGCCACTTCATAAATTTCGTCCCGAGGCTATTTTAGGTGCTGCGTCACCTTATTATTGGGCCAGGCCCATGTAATTTCGAAATACATAAGTATAGGCTATTTTTAGAGTCCGTATGTGTGGGGAAACAAGAGATAGGGTTGATTTCGGACCCCTCCACTAAGGGCCACGAAATTCCCCCCTCTTCCTCCATATATACAGCCCTTAGGGCATCGTTTAGACTTTGGGTTTTGTTTAGATTAGAAGTTCGCCATAGCTGCAACTTCGCGTACTTCGTTTGTGTTCAACGACCAGACAAAGGCGTCACAGAACCCCACCTTGATCAATAAAGCTTTCATCTTATATTCGCAATATCCAGATTGCAATCTTAGTTTCTTGCTTGTTTTTCGTTTGCTCACAGGAAACAGACCCTCGTGGTCAGGTTGATCGTGCTCCGGCGTGGTCAATAACCTCTCGGAGTTGGTTTAGCGATTGCTAAGGCGCGACGTCCTCGCACGTTCGTAGTCGGATCGTCAAAGTCGACTTCCACCAAAGCGATATCCATCATCTCATCGAAAGACGGGACACCTTTGCCTCTATCACCCGACAGTTATTGAACCGGAGCAAACGGTTGAACAAGAGCAAACAGTTGAACTGGAGGGTCGAAATCCTGAAGCTACGTTTGATGAACCACCTCCTCAAGACCACAATATTGATGAACAACTAGAAGTTGACACTGCTGTGCCTGATGATGAACTGGCAGATCCAATCTGGGTTGATGATAGATCTTCTAATTCGGTGAGGGCTACTGACACCCCATCAACTCCAGAATAGACTGCTGGAGACAAAGAAGGCAAAGTTATCATTACTAGTATTGGTCACACCTCCCCTGGCCATCCTGTAATTTTGGCCAAACATAGTGCCAAGGAAGAATGCGCTGCCATGGAAAAAGGCAAATGGAGCACCGACTTGTCAAGCTATGCCCATCTCAGCACTCAAGAACTCCATTCTGGTTTTCTAAACCGTCTGCACTCAAACCGTGATTATGAAGCCGGTTTGGTGAACCTGATGAAGGAGTGCTATGAGGTATTTTCATCACTTCCCCTTTCATAAATCCAATTTTTAAATATCAACTCAAGTAGACCCCAAGGGCCGGTTTATGATAACAATCATAAATCGAGACTTTGTAATATCTTAATCCTTGCATGCTGATCCTCCATATGTCAAGTGATCTTTGGAAACAAACAGGTACTTTATCATTGTATTCCTATAGTTTTCATCGGTGTAGCCCCCAAGGGCCGGTTTATCTTTCCAAGGTAAATCGGGTCTTGAATCAATGCATCAACTTTGAACAGATGTACATTAGCCCCCAAGTGTTAAGGATAATGCTTGCATTATACTTGAGACTTGTGAAAAATATGTTGATGATAGAGCAAATAGGCATTAGCCCCCAAGTACAAAGTGCATAACTCATTATACGCTTGGTACTTCATAACCTGTTTTGATGATATACCTCACCTTTGTAGGATGAGCTGAGTAAAAAGGATGCTCAAACCGCTGACCTTCAGGAGAACGTCAAATCTCAGCAAGTAGAGGCTTCCAAGGCCAAGGAGGATTTAACAAATGCCCTACCAGCCATGGAAAGGCTGAAAGAGACCTTTAACAAAGAGCGTGCAGACTGGGAGACAGAAAAGGCCGGTTTGACAAAAAAGGCCGAGGATGCAGAGACAGCCCTCAAGCCGGTGGTTGAAGAACTGACCGGCTTAAAGCGGTAGATTAACGCCATGACTTCTGCTGTGTTTGGTAAGTACTCTCTCATGTTGTTTGTCGTATTCATAATATCTTATCAATGACCGGGTTACTGATGTTTAACCATGACAGGGACCCGTATTGCTCATATGGGCTCTGACATGCGGATGA
This sequence comes from Triticum dicoccoides, assembly GCF_002162155.2. NCBI lineage: Eukaryota > Viridiplantae > Streptophyta > Magnoliopsida > Poales > Poaceae > Triticum > Triticum dicoccoides. The sequence goes on along the minus strand of NC_041386.1, from coordinate 315,774,277 downwards.
AGCTTAAAGCGGCCTATACCTTGATAGAACAACTGTTCTTTGGATCCCAGCGAGCCATTTGCACGGCAGCTTATAATAAGCCTCCGCCATCGCTAATAAAAGAAACTATCGAAAAGCTGGCCATGCTGCCTGCCCAGATCAACGAACTGAAGAGATTAGCCGCAAGGTCAGGTGCGCTGACCGCGCTAATCCGGGCCAAGGCGTGCATTCCGGATCTTGAACCGGCAGATATCATCAAAGGCTATCCTGGTGTGAAAGAAGACGGCTCAGACTTCAATAACGACGATCTTCGAAGGCTGACAAAGGAGATGCGGCCGATAGCAAACAAACTGGCGAAGGATACAGATCTATCTCATTTTCAACCGGTTTATGATGCTGAGGGAAAAAGACAAGGGCACTGATTCAAAATGTTGAAGATCTTATGCCGCCAATCCATAAGCATACTTACGCTCCTGACATTGACCCCTCCAACCTTATCCATGAAGAGGCCCTTTTCAAGCCTTAACCGGAATCGATTGGTCAACAGTTGATTTCCAGCGTCTGGGGAGGGATGAAGAGAATGTGACCGCGCAAGATGACCCTCAACCGTCAAGCCGTCCTGATGAGGAATCCTAAACCGGTGGCCGGTTTAACAGCTGCAATCTGCCACTTCTTTGAAAACACTTATTCAATTTTGGGGTATTGAAAACGCCTTGTAATAGGATAGCATGAACACCTTATCTGCCATGCCATCGAGCATGTTTGTTTTGCTTGATACTGAAAACTTGTTCTGCCTTTGGGATCTTTTTAGGCATAGCCCATTATGACTTATGTTCCTGCATATAAGAACTTGAAAGTGTCCTAGTGGTTTACCACTTGACGGGTCATGATGCCCAAAAATATATACATAGCTTGGATGGACAACCAAGATTTTTATTAACCAGATATAAAATAAATAATACCTGTGATATATCTTCGTTGGCTGACCAACTGTTGGTACAGTAGGAGTGAAAATACCCATCTGTAGGGTTGACGACTCCTTTCCCTATTGCTGGTTCATATAAAAACCATACCGGTTGATGATTACCACTGGATTGTATAATGCTGGTGACCTATAGCCAAAACCAGACCGGGGCAATTTACTACCGGTTTAGAACTACTGATCATGTACTGATAACTAAGCATTGAAAGCCACGACGGGTTGTAATAAACACCGGTGTATCAGAAATATTCATAAATCCCTTATCAAAAGATATTAAAAAACAGCAAATCCGAAAAGAAATAGACAAGGCTTTTCATGGGCTGCCAGGCCCTAAATCGAGGCTTTTCATGGGCTACCAGGCCGCTGAGTTAAACCATTTTGCAAAGCCTTTTAAGATGGACCTCAATCTTTAACCAATCACCGTTTTAACTTTGACAAGTTCAGGGTCTATGAGATTGACTTGTCAAACGTTCGATGGGTCATACCAGGTTTACCTGGACGGAGTGACTTACTTAAAGAGGCAGGATAACCGGGGGTTTTAGGTGAATACACCTGGCTTCCAAGCCTGGCTTGATAGCCTACTACACGGGTTCAAGCTCGTTGTTCTTTGAGAAGCAAGGAGCCCCCATGTAATATTTGAGGTATGCTCAGTGGTTACCCATGTTTGAGTTGTGATTGATGCAACAAACTCTCTTGAGTTCCACATAATTTCCTTTTGGCTTTAAGCCTATCAAGAGGTGTAGCTATGGTGTGAAGACAACCAAGCCCCCTAGTGATATCCCTTTTCGGTGTTAAACCGATCAAGAGGTGTAGCCATGGTTCGAATACGACCAAGCCCCCTAGTGATTCCCTTTATATCTGTGTGGCCTTATGGGCCGGGTTAATAAAACTCCGCTTTGTAAGTAGAAGCCCCCATGGAACCACACATGATGTAAAAAAGAACAGAGACCCGGCTTTAACTAAGGCTCCGGTTTATTATATAATATATACATTGTCATAAGTATGTAAATAAGAAGAGCCTGTGGCTCAAGTATAGTAAGGCCGAAGAAGAGCTATATTCCACGGCCACTGAGTCTCCTCCTCCGTTCGTGAGTCTTTGTGCTCTCGAACATCGATGAGATAGTATGACCCGTTGTGCAGATTTTTGCTGACCACAAAAGGTCCTTCCCAAGGTGGGGATAACTTGTGCATATCAGTCTGATCCTGGATGAGCCAGAGCACCAGATCGCCTTCTTGAAAAGTTCTGGTCTTAACCCGGCGGCTGTGATAACATCGGAGATCTTGTTGATAAATCGCCGAATGCGCTGCTGCTAAATCACGCTCCTCATCTAACAGGTCCAGTGAGTCCTGACGTGCTTTCTCATTCTCAGCTTCAACATAAGTAGTCACACGGGATGAGTCATGACGTATGTCACTAGGGAGAACCGCCTCTGCTCCATAAACCATGAAGAAAGGCATGTAACCCGTAGATCTGTTTGGTGTGGCGTTGATACTCCATAATACGGAAGGTAACTCCTCCACCCAACAACCCAGTGTCTGCTTTAAAGGAACCATAAGCCAGGGTTTAATACCTCTCAAAATTTCTTGATTTGCCCTCTCTGCTTGACCATTAGACTTGGGGTGAGCCACTGACGCTACATCAAGCCGGATGTTCTCACGTTGACAAAATTCCTCCATCTCACCCTTAGACAGATTAGTACCATTAACCGTGATAATGCTGTGTGGAAAACCAAACCGGAAAATCACCTTCTTGATGAACTGAACCGTCGTGGCTGCATCACACTTACTGACTGACTCTGCCTCTACCCACTTGGTAAACTTGTCAACCGCCACCAACAGGTGGGTCTTTTTGTCCTTGGATCTCTTAAAGGGTCCAACCATATCGAGCCCCCAAGTTGCAAATGGCCAAGTGATTGGAATCATTCTCAACTCCTGGGCTGGAACATGGGCACGGCGTGCAAACTTCTGACAACCGTCACACCTCTTTACTAAATCCTCTGCGTCAGCATGAGCCGTCAACCAGTAGAAGCCGTGACGAAAGGCCTTAGCCACCAAGGATTTTGAACCGGCATGGTGACCGCAATCTCCTTCGTGGATTTCTCGCAAAATCTCACAACCCTCTTGAGGAGACATGCAACGCTGAATTGCTCATGTAACATTGTAACGATGTAACTCCCTATTGATAATGGTCATTGACTTGGATCGCTGGATTATCTACTGGGCCAAGGTTTCATCCTCCGGTAACTCACCCCGGTTCATGTAGGCCAAGTACGGGACTGTCCAATCTGGTGTAACATGCAAAGCCGCCATGAACTGGGCCTACGGGTCAGGAATAGCCAACTCCTCCTCTGTTGGTAGCTTGACCGATAGATTATGTAGTACGTTGAGGGAGACATTAGGTGGGACCAGTTTACGCTGAGAGCCTAGGCGACTTAAAGCATCCACCGCTTCATTCTTTCTCCGGTCTATATGGTCAACTTGATAACCCTTGAAATGACCAGCCACTATATCCACCTCTCGTCGATATGCAGCCATGAGTGGGCCCTTAGAATCCCAAGTGCCAGACACCTGTTGAGCCACCAGGTCCGAGTCACCGAAGCACTTAACCCGGCTTAAGTTCATCCCTTTGGCCATCCGAAGACCGTGGAGTAAGGCCTCATACTCAGATGCATTGTTAGTGCAAGGGAACATTAGGCGAAGAACATAACAAAACTTGTCACCTCGTGGGGAAGTTAATATAACTCCAGCCCCCGAGCCCTCCAATTGCCTGGACCCATCAAAATGAATAGTCCAATAAGCATAGTCTGGCTTTTCCTCTGGTGCCTGCAACTCGGTCCAATCATTGATGAAATCCATGAGTGCTTGAGATTTGATCGTTGTGCGAGGTGCATATTTGAGTCCGTGAGGTCCAAGCTCAATAGCCCACTTAGCAATCCGGCCAGTTGCTTCTCTGTTTTGAATGATATCTCCCAGAGGGACTGAACTGACCACTGTGATAGGATGACCCTGAAAATAATGCTTGATCTTCCGGCTTGCCATAAACACCCCATACACCAGCTTCTGCCAATGCGAATACCTCTGCTTTGATTCGATAAGCACCTCACTGATATAATAAACTGGCCGTTGAACCTGATACTCCTTTCCAGCCTCCTTGTGCTCCGCAACAATAGCCACACTAAAAGCCCGGGCATTAGCATCCATATATAGCAGTAAAGGCTCTTTATCGACCGGAGCCGCAAGGACAGGCGGTTCAGCTAACTACCTCTTCAAATCTTCAAACGCTTTATCTGCTGCATCGCTCCAGGCAAAGTCATCCGTTTTCTTTAGCATCTGATATAAAGGGGTAGCCTTCTCCCCAAGAGGACTGATAAACCGGCTCAAAGCTGCAATCCGGCCCGCCAGACGCTGAACGTCGTTGATACACGCCGATTTAGCCAGAGAGGTGATAGCTGTAATCTTCTCCGGGTTAGCCTCAATGCCCCTGTTAGACACCAGGAAACCCAGGAGCTTGCCTGTCGGAACAACAAAGACACATTTGTCCGGATTAAGCATCATCTTATAAACCCGCAGGTTGTTAAAAGGTCCTCTCAAGTCATCTATCAATGTTTCCTCCTTCCTGAACTTTACCACAATATCATCCACATATGCATAAACATTGCGCCCAATCTGCTTATGAAAACAATTCTGGACGCAGCGCTGATAAGTCGCCTGGGCACTCTTGAGCCCAAAGGGCATAGAGACATAGCAGAAGGCACCAAAGGGAGTTATAAAAGTTGTCTTCTCCTGGTCCTTAACTGCCATTTTGATATAATGGTAACCAGAATAAGCATCCAGAAAACACAAACGGACACAACCTGCTGTAGCATCAATAATCTGATCAATATGAGGGAGGGCAAAGGGATCTGCTGGGCAAGCTTTGTTCAAATATGTGTAGTCCACACACATACGCCAAGTGCTGTTTTTTCTTAAGGACAAGTACCGGATTAGCCGGCCACTCTGGGTGCAAGACCTCCACGATAAACCCTGTGGCCAACAGCCGAGCTACCTCCTCACCAATAGCCTTACGCCTTTCTTCGTTGAAGTGGCGGAGAAACTACCTAACCGGTTTAAACTTAGGATCTATATTAAGGGTGTGCTCAGCGAGTTCCCTCGGTACACCTAGCATGTCAGAAGGCTTCCATGCAAAGATGTCCCAGTTCTCACGGATGAACTCGATGAGCGCGCTTTCCTATTTGGGATCCAGGTTAGCGCTGATGCTAAACTGCTTGGATGAATCGCCAGGAACAAAATCAACCATCTTAGTGTATGTAGCCGATTTAAACTTCAACGCCGGATCGTGCTCCGTAGTTGGTTTTTTCAAAGAAGTCATGTCGGCCGGATCAACCTTGTCTTTATAAAACTTCAGGTCCTCTGTGTCACAAACCAACTCAGCGTAAGCCGCATCACCCTCTTCACACTCCAAAGCGGTCTTCCTGCTCCCATGTACTATGATGGTACCCTTGTGACCCGGCATCTTAGGCTGTAAATAAACATAACATGGCCTCGCCATGAACTTAGCATAAGCCGGATGCCTGAACAGGGCATGATACAGACTCTTGATTTTCACCACCTCAAAAGTCAATGTTTCTGACCTTGAATCATGATTATCTCCAAAAGCCACCTCTAGGGCTATCTTGCCCACTGGATACGAAGACTTACCGGGCACCACACCATGAAAAATGGTGTTCGATGGTTTAAGATTCTTATCTGTCAACCCCATACGGTGGAAGGTATCATAGTAAAGAATATTGATACTCGTCCCCCATCCATAAGCACCTTGGTGAACTTATACCCCCCAACTTGAGGTGCCACCACTAAGGCCAGATGACCCGGATTATCAACCCGGGGTGGGTGATCCTCTCTACTCCATAAAATGGGCTGCTCAGACCAGCGCAGATACTGAGGCACTGCTGGTTCAACAGAATTTACTGCCCTCTTGTGATGAGGACATCAATACAATTGTTACACCCACAGCCCCTGCTGCTATACATACTGGACCAATTACTAGAGCTCGTGCACGCCAACTAAATTACCAGGTACTTTCGTTTCTTGGTAATGATTCTAATGTTCATGAGAATATGATGCTGCCTAAATTAGATACATTTGTTTTGCTTACAAATGAAGGGCCTAGCTTGGAGAAGGATGAACATTGGAGCAAGAACAAGCATGGAGATGATGGCATGCGCAAGGGGAACAAGAACGGAATTACAAGTGATGATTTCAGGACTTTGAAGCCACCGTAATGGGTGCATGAAGCCTTGGACGAAATATACAAGATGCCACTTCATAAATTTCGTCCCGAGGCTCTTTTAGGTGCTGCGCCACATTATTATTGGGCCAGGCCCATGTAATTTCGAAATACATAAGTATAGGCTATTTTAGGTGCTGCGTCACCTTATTATTGGGCCAGGCCGTATGTGTGGGGAAACAAGAGATAGGGTTGATTTGGGACCCCTCCACCAAGGGCCACGAAATTCCCCCCTCTTCCTCCATATATACAGCCCTTAGGGCATCGTTTAGACTTTGGGTTTTGTTTAGATTAAAAGTTCGCCATAGCTGCAACTTCGCGTACTTCGTTTGTGTTCAACGACCAGACAAAGGCGTCACAGAACCCCACCTTGATCAATAAAGATTTCATCTTATATTCGCAATATCCAGATTGCAATCTTAGTTTCTTGCTTGTTCTTCGTTTGCTCACAGGAAACAGACCCTCGTGGTCAGGTTGATCGTGCTCCGGCGTGGTAAATAACCTCTCGGAGTTGGTTTAGCGATTGCTAAGGCGCGACGTCCTCGCATGTTCGTAGTCGGATCGTCAAAGTCGACTTCCACCAAAGCGATATCCATCATCTCATCGAAAGACGGGACACCTTTGCCTCTATCAAGTGGTATCAGATTTCCAGGTTGCTCGGTGAGATTTTACAGTTTTTCGTAGTTTAGATCGAGTCTGTTCTTCATACCTATAGTCCACGAAAAAGCCACAAAAAAAATTAGGGTTAGTTCATCATATCCGAACCAATCTGAGCCTTTGCATAATCTTTTTAGGGTTTTGCTTTGTTGAATTTGCGGTTGCATCGTCGTGTCTAGTTGCTGGTCTTAGAGTCTAGTCCTTTAGAGTTTCGAGTTCTGGTCATAAGTTGTCACGCCGCCGCCGCACCATCATCATCACCCCTGCCATCTACCACCACCGCTTATCCGCCACCGCTTCTGATGAGGACATCAATACAATTGTTACACCCACAGCCCCTGCTGCTATACATACTGGACCAATTACTAGAGCTCGTGCACGCCAACTAAATTACCAGGTACTTTCGTTTCTTGGTAATGATTCTAATGTTCATGAGAATATGATGCTGCCTAAATTGGATACATTTGTTTTGCTTACAAATGAAGGGCCTAGCTTGGAGAAGGATGAACATTGGAACAAGAACGGAGTTACAAGTGATGATTTCAGGACTTTGAAGCCACCATAATGGGTGCATGAAGCCTTGGACGAAATATACAAGATGCCACTTCATAAATTTCGTCCCGAGGCTATTTTAGGTGCTGCGTCACCTTATTATTGGGCCAGGCCCATGTAATTTCGAAATACATAAGTATAGGCTATTTTTAGAGTCCGTATGTGTGGGGAAACAAGAGATAGGGTTGATTTCGGACCCCTCCACCAAGGGCCATGAAATTCCCCCCTCTTCCTCCATATATACAGCCCTTAGGGCATCGTTTAGACTTTGGGATTTGTTTAGTTAAAAGTTAGCCATTGCAACTTCGTGTACTTCGTTTGTGTCCAACGACCAGACCAAGACCGCTTACGGATCCCCACCTTTATCAATACTTCATATATATTCGCAATATTCAGATTGCTTTTATCATATTCTTGCTTGTTCTTTGATTGCTTGCAGGAATAGACCTTCGTGGTCAGGTTGATCGTGCTCCGGCGTGGTCAATAACCTCAGGAGATTGGTTTAGGAATTGCTAAGGCGCAACGTCGTGCACGTTTGTAGTCGGATCGTCAAAGTCGTCTCCACCAAATCGGTAGTATCATCTCATCGAAAGATCGGGACACCCCGCCTCTATCAAGTGGTATCAGATTTCCAGGTTGCTCGGTGAGATTTTACAGTTTTTCGTAGTTTAGATCGAGTCTGTTCTTCATACCTACAGTCCACGAAAAAGCCACAAAAAAAAAAGAGTCGGGTAGCCACGCTCCGTTTAGGCCCAAAATTTTTCGAAAACGCATTTTTCGAAAAATTTTCTGGCTATCCTATTTTTAGGTGTTTCTGAGTGTTTTGAGACAGGTGCCATTATAGGAAGTTTTTTTTGACCCGTTTCCAGTTTTTGGGTCCGGGCAGTCGAAAAAAAAAAAATTTGGTCGAAAAATTTCGTGCCCATCCTGTCAGTTTGAGCTAGGAAGAGTTTTGAGACACTCGCCATTATAGTGATTTTTTCGCAAAAAAAAAAGCAGCGCAAAAAAAAAGAGCGCAAAAAAAAAGGAGCGAATTTTTTTTTTCAGAGTGTGCTTTTCCCTTGTTTACGTGCCGCGCCGTGATTTTGTTGGTGTTCTAGGCTCGCGTCTCTAGCACAGTCTAGCCTAGGACCAGCACAGTACCGTCGTTGAGCGTTTATTCAACTTTGCATCTCTGAATTGATTATTGCTGACCCTTTTTGCTACCATAGTATAAGCCTTCCCAGCTCCACATACATCTACGTCGTGCGTTTGACTCTCCCTGGTAATCGCTCTATCCAAGCTTTGAGAGTTTTGACTACAACGGTTGCCGATCACCGCCTGTTGCTGGGTAAGAACTGGTAAGAATTTGAGTTTTGCTTGACGGATTTGTGACACCCACCACCACCACTTGTTCGTAGTCTGTAGGATCATATTCTTGTGTGTTTCTATTGCTGCTAACCATGCCAGGATCACAAGCCGACGAGATTGACTGGGAGAATTTATCGAACAAGGAGCTTCATGATAAGTTTCAGCAAATGATGACTGAACAGGTGCAAGATGTGCTGAACAATTTTGAAGAGGCCATGGAGAAGATCACTGGCCTTGAGAAGACGTTCGGAACAAAGCTCGATAACAGATTTAATGAATTGCTCGCGCGTCTTCCACCACCACCACCCGCTGCACCTAACGCACCTCTCCAACAACAACAACAACGACTACCTCCACGTCGCGAAATAGACCTTCGCCGAGCGAGCCGTGTTCCTCTTGCGTTTGGCCAAACTGTTGGTGCTGCTGTTGATACTTCTGTGGCTCCTGCTACTGCTGTTGCTGGTACCTAGGAGGATGATGAGTATGCGGGCGATTATGAGGATGAGGTTGATCAAAATCAGATCTACGAGCAGCCACCAGCACCACCACCAGCAGGTCGACCTCAGGTATATATTCGTAATGGTAGGCCTGCACCACCACCTCAGGTACGAGATGATGTCCATATTCCTAAACTGAAATTGAATATTCCACCATTTGAGGGCAGATATGTTCCTGATATATATCTTACTTGGGAGTTAGAAACTGAACAACGATTTACATGTTTACAATATCCTGAGGAGAGACGAGTTGCTGCTGCTGTTTGTGCTTTCACTAGTTTTGCATGTGTATGGTGGTCTGAACATTGTAGATTATATCCTATTCCAACTACTTGGGCTGCTTTGAAAACTGCTATGCGTACGCGTTGGGTTCCACCATATTATCAACGTGAATTGCTTCAAAAATTGCAGCGTTTAAGACAAGGAAAAAATTCTGTAGAAGAATATTATCAGGAATTACAAACTGGCATGATTAGATGTGGTATTGTTGAGGAGAATGAAGCTATGCTTGCACGTTTTCTGGGTGGATTAAATAGAGAGATTCAGACCATTCTAGACTATAAGGAGTATACTAATATCACTCGTTTATTCCATCTTGCTTGTAAAACTGAACGTGAAGTGCAGGATCGACAAGCATTGGCGCGAACTAACTTTTCTACAGGCCGACCTTCATCATGGACACCGCGTGCATCTTCTACTTTGATGAGGACATGACTACCTTGGATATGACCAAAAATATTGCATATATGCATATTTGTCAGGTGATTTCTAGTGCAAACTATTCAATAATCTATTTATGTTATCCAGAACAAAAATACTTCACACACTTTTGTGTTTTGTCTAATTGCAGGTGTATGGGACATTTGTACAATCCACATATGAAGATAAGGAAGAAAGAGATGTTTATTTGCTGTCCAAAAAGTTCTCTCACGTCACTTTTGGCCCAAGAAAAGATAGAGTCCAAGTCTCTCACGTTCTGGATTCAGATTCGGACTTCACAGACACACCTGACTCAAAACGCACACAAGTTTTTCATACGGACTCCGAATTGGGTGATTCTTTTTTTGTTGGAAACTAGATTTCGTGCACATTCCAACCCAATTGGAATCACCTTCAAATTCGTCCGGAGCGTTGAGTTGTGGACGAAACAATCTGATGCTGCAGCAGAATCCGAGTCAAACTACAAGTCCAAAGGTGTTACATCACCTCCACTTGGGCCCATTGGCCTTGTACGACCTAGATTTAGTTTTAGGCTGCCTTGGGACGTCCTCCCACCTCCTTGGCCGCCTCCCCTTGCTCCTATATAAGTAGATCCATCTAGTAGCTTTTCCTTGGGATTTGTTTAGTTAAAAGTTAGCCATTGCAACTTCGTGTACTTCGTTTGTGTCCAACGACCAGACCAAGACCGCTTCCGGATCCCCACCATTATCAATACTTCATATATATTCGCAATATTCAGATTGCTTTATCATATTCTTGCTCGTTCTTCGATTGCTTGCAGGAATAGACTTTCGTGGTCAGGTTGATCGTGCTCCAGCGTGGTCAATAACCTCTCGGAGTTGGTTTAGCGATTGTTAAGGCGCAACGTCGTGCACGTTTGTAGTCGGATCGTCAAAGTCGTCTCCACCAAATCGATAGTTATCATCTCATCGAAAGATCGGGACACCCCCGGCCTCTATCAAGTGGTATCAGTTTTCAGGTTGCTCGGTGAGAATTTCTAGTTTTTCCTAGATTAGATTTATTTTCTTACCTATTGTCCAAGAAAAAGCCACAAAACAAAAGTTAGATCTATTCATCCTTTGTCCTAGCCAGACTGAGCCTTTGCAATTTTCTTTTCATTGTTTGCATTATTGAATTATCGGTTGCATCGCCGTGTCGAGTTGCTGGTCTTAGTGTCTAGTTCCTTTAGAGTTTCAAGTTCTGTTCACATTAGTCACGCAGCCGCTGCATCATTATCCCATCCGTTGTCCACCATCCCATCCACCAATTTCCACCACGTGCTACGCACTGTTTATTGTCATAATCATAGTTGAGGTCACTTACATCTTCGCCTGATCGAATCTGCATCTTATCTAGTTTGTCTTGGAAAGAGGGAGAAAAAGAATATAAAGAAAAAAAAGAGAAAAAAGGAAAGAAAAAAAAAAGAAAAGAGGGAGAAGAAAAAGAAAAAAAAGCGTGCAAAAAAAAAGAGAGAAGAAAAAAATCGGATCTATCTAGAATCAATCTCGTACCTGAATTCGGATTGGAATCTGTTTTGCGCACTGTTCAGTAAAACAGGTGTATCTTCCTCATACGAAGTCCGTTTTGGCTCCGTGAGTACTCAAATTGAAGCTAGCGACGAGCCGCATCTAAATAGTTGCAGAAGCTAGTTCAATATTTGACACCTCAAAATCGGCTTCTAAATAGGTCTTTTTGCCCTCTGAAGTTCGTGAACACAGCTTGTTCCAATTTTTCAGGCCAGTTTTAGAATTCTTTGACTCCTCATATCAACTTGGAATTGAGTGATTATTTTTGCATTGGAAAGCTTGAGTTAGTAGCATTCTTTGAAAGAATTTATCAGAAAATTGCTCAAACTTTTCAAGAGGAAAATTGGAGAGAGAGTTGTTTTATATCCTGTTTGGCAGTTGTTTTTCATCATTATCTTTACTGCCGTTGTGATCTTGACTTATATCTTGTTGTCCGGAGCTACTTAGTATCCTTCATTGATGCTAGTTGTGCTACGCCGTGACCTCATTAGTGTTCTAGGCTCGCGTCTCTAGTCCGGTCTAGCCTAGGACCAGCACAGTACCGTCGTTGAGCGTTTATTCAACATTGCATCTTTGAATTGATTATTGCTAATCTTTTGCTACCATATATAGCCAACCCAGCTCCACATATTTCTACACCGTGTATACGTACGCTCCCCTGGCAATCGCTTTACTCAATATTCGGAGTTACTTGACACCGCTGGTTGCCGATCACCGCCTGCTGCATGGTAAGAACTTGTAAGACATTGATATTTGCTTTACTGTGAGCGTTTTACCACCACATCCTAGTAGTTATAGGAACATTATTTTTGGGTTTTGTTTCTTGTTCTACTAATCATGACAGGATCCAGAGTCAATTCATGGGCTTTGTCGATCGCGAGAGACGAGCCACCACCTTTGCAAATACCACAACCGTCACGAGAGGTGCACAAACATCCAAATGCACATGATCAGGTTAATGTATCTATACCACCATTTAATGGCCGTTTCAAACCTGCTTTATATATTGAATGGGAGTTCGACATAAAAAATATATTTGCTTCCCATAATTTCGATGAACATAAAAAGATTAAGGTTGCGGTTGGTTCTTTCACTGGTTATGCTTTGGTTTGGTGGAGTGAATATTGTCGGTTACACCCTGATTATATACCTACTACTTGGGATGATTTGAAACTTGCCATGCGACATACTTTCGTCCCTGCTTATTATACTCGTGACATGATTAAGAAGTTGCAACACTTAAAACAAGGTAGTGAAACTGTAACAAAATATTATGATGATTTACAAACTACCTTGTTGCATTCCTCTTTAGAAGAAAGTGAAGATGATTTTATGGATAGATTTTTGGGAGGATTAAACCGTGATATTCAAGAGATACTAATTCATGAAGAGTGTTATCTTATGGACCATTTGTTTCATCTTGCTTGCAAAGCTGAACAGGAAATAAAACGACGTGTTGGCCACAAGGAGAACAAGTGCACGGTGCACATTCCAAGAGTTGATATGATTGTTCCTTCAACTACTAGGCATACTATGACAACCACATCCGTTGTTGTCAGGACTACATCACCTCCACCATGTGACACATCGCCCCCGAGAGTGGCTACATCATCTGAGTTGATCATAAGAGGTAATGACAAAGGTACTGATCTTCCATCTCTACATGAGAATGATGAATGCCTTGTCAATTTGAATGCACCATCTGATGAGCTACCCACTACTTTGATCACACCACCTATTTTAGAGGACTACGTTGATAATTTGACTTTGCCATGTGATCAAACAACTGAAATACCAACAATTTTGAGTGCACCCATTGAATTAACTATTGATGCAAAAGAACCAATGTTTAATCATTTTGATATGACCTCTAATCTTGGTGATGATTCTGTGTTGAATGACTTATTGCATGTTTGCTTATTTAAGCATCTTGTAGCATGTAAATTTGATGCAAGTAAGGTTTATTCACCAATGTTGGGATGGTTTAATGATGAACATTGTCAATCTTTTGAAATGAATAAGAGCTTCACTTATATGTGCAAACTGAGTTGCAATATTTTCATGCCTTCTACTTCTTGTGCTAATTTTTTGGCTTTAGATTTTATGAACTATGCAAGTTACTCATCTATTCATGTGTCATATATGCAAAAATCAAGGGAAGTAAAAATGGATGACATATACATATACAACATGTACACCTTGTCTCTTTTGTTAGCTACATTTCAGATTAAGCAACGCCGAGGACGGCTTTATTTTCAAGAAGGGGAGGATGATGAGGACATGACTACCTTGGATATGACCAAAAATATTGCATATATGCATATTTGTCAGGTGATTTCTAGTGCAAACTATTCAATAATCTATTTATGTTATCCAGAACAAAAATACTTCACACACTTTTGTGTTTTGTCTAATTGCAGGTGTATGGGACATTTGTACAATCCACATATGAAGATAAGGAAGAAAGAGATGTTTATTTGCTGTTCAAAAAGTTCTCTCACGTCACTTTTGGCCCAAGAGAAGATAGAGTCCAAGTCTCTCACGTTCTGGATTCAGATTCGGACTGCGCAGACATACCTGACTCAAAACGCACACAAGTTTTTCATACGGACTCCGAATTGGGTGATTCTTTTTTTTGTTGGAAACTAGATTTCGTGCACTTTCCAACCCAATTGGAATCACCTTCAAATTCGTCCGGAGCATTGAGTTGTGGACGAAACAATCTGATGCTGCAGCAGAATCCGAGTCAAACTACAAGTCCAAAGGTGTTACATCACCTCCACCATGTGACACATCGCCCCCGAGAGTGGCTACATCATCTGAGTTGATCATAAGAGGTAATGACAAAGGTACTGATCTTCCATCTCTACATGAGAATGATGAATGCCTTGTCAATTTGAATGCACCATCTGATGAGCTACCCACTACTTTGATCACACCACCTATTTTAGAGGACTACGTTGATAATTTGACTTTGCCATGTGATCAAACAACTGAAATACCAACAATTTTGAGTGCACCCATTGAATTAACTATTGATGCAAAAGAACCAATGTTTAATCATTTTGATATGACCTCTAATCTTGGTGATGATTCTGTGTTGAATGACTTATTGCATGTTTGCTTATTTAAGCATGTTGTAGCATGTAAATTTGATGCAAGTAAGGTTTATTCACCAATGTTGGGATGGTTTAATGATGAACATTGTCAATCTTTTGAAATGAATAAGAGCTTCACTTATATGTGCAAACTAAGTTACAATATTTTCATGCCTTCTACTTCTTGTGCTAATTTTTTGGCTTTAGATTTTATGAACTATGCAAGTTACTCATCTATTCATGTGTCATATATGCAAAAATTAAGGGAAGTAAAAATGGATGACATATACATATACAACATGTACACCTTGTCTCTTTTGTTAGCCACATTTCAGATTAAGCAACGCCGAGGACGGCTTTATTTTCAAGAAGGGGAGGATGATGAGGACATGACTACCTTGGATATGACCAAAAATATTGCATATATGCATATTTGTCAGGTGATTTCTAGTGCAAACTATTCAATAATCTATTTATGTTATCCAGAACAAAAATACTTCACACACTTTTGTGTTTTGTCTAATTGCAGGTGTATGGGACATTTGTACAATCCACATATGAAGATAAGGAAGAAAGAGATGTTTATTTGCTGTCCAAAAAGTTCTCTCACGTCACTTTTGGCCCAAGAAAAGATAGAGTCCAAGTCTCTCACGTTCTGGATTCAGATTCGGACTGCACAGACACACCTAAATCAAAACGCACACAAGTTTTTCATACGGACTCCGAATTGGGTGATTCTTTTTTTGTTGGAAACTAGATTTCGTGCACTTTCCAACCCAATTGGAATCACCTTCAAATTCGTCCGGAGCGTTGAGTTGTGGACGAAACAATCTGATGCTGCAGCAGAATCCGAGTCAAACTACAAGTCCAAAGGTGTTACATCACCTCCACTTGGGCCCATTGGCCTTGTACGACCTAGATTTAGTTTTAGGCTGCCTTGGGACGTCCTCCCACCTCCTTGGCCGCCACCCCTTGCTCCTATATAAGTAGATCCATCTAGTAGCTTTTCCTTGGGATTTGTTTAGTTAAAAGTTAGCCATTGCAACTTCGTGTACTTCGTTTGTGTCCAACGACCAGACGAAGACCGCTTCCGGATCCCCACCATTATCAATACTTCATATATATTCGCAATATTCAGATTGCTTTATCATATTCTTGCTCGTTCTTCGATTGCTTGCAGGAATAGACTTTCGTGGTCAGGTTGATCGTGCTCCAGCGTGGTCAATAACCTCTCGGAGTTGGTTTAGCGATTGCTAAGGCGCAACGTCGTGCACGTTTGTAGTCGGATCGTCAAAGTCGTCTCCACCAAATCGATAGTTATCATCTCATCGAAAGATCGGGACACCCCCGGCCTCTATCATACTTCAACTGCACCAGCACCTCAATCAGGTGCCTCCTACAGCCGTGATACAAGAAAACAGGAACAACCACCATTATTTGCCAAGAGCGCACCTGCCGGGCCTGCACAGAGTTCTTCTTCTTCCAGGGCATCAACAGGGCATACAAGTGATATTATTTGTCGTCGTTGTAAGGGAGGAGGTCATTATGCGAGAGAATGCAAATCTCCGAGTGTGATGATTGCTACCGAGGGTGGTGGATATGAGTCCGCTAGTGACTATGATGAGGAGACATTGGCTCTTATTACACGTGAAGAACATGGTGGAGATGATTCTGATCATGAGACGCAATACATGGCTCCTGAAGACGCTGACAGGTATGAATGTTTAGTTGCTCAACGTGTTTTGAGTGTGCAGGTCACACAAGCTGAGCAAAATCAGAGGCACAATTTGTTCCATACCAAGGGAGTTGTGAAGGAACGTTCTGTGCGTGTCATAATAGACGGAGGGAGCTGCAACAACTTGGCTAGCATGGAGATGGTGGAGAAGCTTTCTCTCACCACAAGACCACATCCACATCCTTACTACATCCAATGGTTCAACAACAGCGGCAAGGTTAAGGTAACACGTACTGTTCGTGTGCATTTTAGTATATCTACATATGCTTATTATGTTGATTGTGATGTGGTACCTATGCAAGCATGTTCCTTATTACTTGGTAGACCATGGCAATTTGATAAAAATTCTGTACACCATGGTAGAAACAATCACTATACTCTTGTTCATCAGGATAAAAATATTACTTTGCTTCCTATGACTCCTGATTCCATTTTGAAAGATGATATTAATAGAGCTAATAAAGCAAAACAGGAGAAGAATAAGAGTGAAAATCAGATTGTGGCAAAAGAATTTGAGCAACAAATGAAGCCTAATAATAAACCATCTAGTGTTGCTTCTGAAATTGAATTGAAAAGTGCATGTTTATTTGCCACCAAATCTAATATTGATGAGCTAGATTTCAGCAAATCTGTTTGCTATGCTTTTGTGTGCAAAGAGGCATTATTTTCATTCAAGGACGTGCCTTCCTCTTTGCCTCCTGCTGTCACTAACATTTTGCAGGAGTTCGCTGACGTTTTTCCACAAGACGTGCCACCGGGATTACCGCCTATTCGAGGGATTGAGCATCAGATTGACTTAATCCCGGTGCTTCACTGCCAAACCGTGCACCATACCGTACCAATCCAGAGGAGACGAAGGAGATTATGCGTCAAGTACAAGAGCTTCTCGACAAAGGTTATATACGCGAATCCCTTAGTCCTTGTGCTGTTCCTATTATTCTAGTGCCGAAAAAGGATGGTACATCACGTATGTGTGTTGATTGTAGAGGCATTAATAATATTACTATTCATTATCGTCATTCTATTCCTAGGCTAGATGATATGCTTGATGAATTGAGTGGCTCTACAATATTCTCCAAAGTTGATTTGCGTAGTGGCTACCATCAAATTCGTATGAAATTGGGAGATGAATGGAAAACAGCATTTAAAACTAAGTTTGGATTATATGAGTGGTTAGTCATGCCTTTTGGGTTAACTAATGCACCTAGTACTTTCATGAGATTAATGAACGAAGTTTTACGTGCTTTCATTGGACGATTTGTGGTAGTTTACTTTGATGACATATTGATTTATAGCAGATCTTTGGAAGAACATTTGGAACATTTACGTGCTGTTTTTATTGCTCTACGTGATGCACGTTTGTTCGATAACCTTGGGAAGTGCACCTTTTGCATCAACCGAGTATCTTTTCTTGGCTATGTTGTTACTCCACAGGGAATTGAAGTTGATAAAGCCAAGATTGAAGCTATTGAGAGTTGGCCGCAGCCCAAAACGGTCACACAAGTGAGGAGTTTTCTTGGCCTCGCTGGATTCTATAGGCGTTTTGTGAGAGATTTCAGCACCATTGCTGCACCTCTCAATGAGCTTACAAAGAAAGATGTGCCTTTTCTTTGGGGTACCGCACAGGAAGAAGCCTTCACGGTATTGAAAGATAAGTTGACACATGCTCCTCTACTCCAACTTCCTGATTTTAATAAGACTTTTGAGCTTGAATGTGATGCTAGTGGAATTGGATTAGGAGGTGTGTTATTACAAGATGGCAAACCTGTTGCATACTTTTCTGAAAAATTGAGTGGGCCTAGTCTGAATTATTCTACTTATGATAAAGAATTATATGCTCTTGTTCGGACTTTAGAAACATGGCAACATTATTTATGGCCCAAAGAATTTGTTATACATTCTGATCATGAATCTTTGAAACATATTAAAAGTCAAGCTAAACTGAATCGTAGACATGCTAAATGGGATGAATTCATTGAGACTTTCCCTTATGTCATTAAACACAAGAAGGGAAAAGAAAATGTTATTGCTGATGCATTGTCTCGTCGCTATACTATGCTTTCACAACTTGACTTCAAAATATTTGGTTTGGAGACCATCAAAGATCAATATGTGCATGATGCTGATTTTAAAGATGTAATGCAGAATTGTAAAGAAGGAAGAATGCGGAACAAGTTTGTTGTTAACGATGGATTTGTGTTTCGTGCTAACAAGCTATGCATTCCAGCTAGCTCCGTTCATCTTTTGTTGTTGCAGGAGGCGCATGGAGGAGGATTAATGGGACACTTTGGCGTGAAGAAGACGGAGGACGTACTTGCTACACATTTCTTTTGGCCAAAGATGAGATGGGATGTTGAGCGTTTTATTGCTCGCTGCACTACATGTCAAAAAGCTAAGTCACGACTCAATCCTCATGGTTTATATATGCCTTTGCCTGTACCTGGTGTTCCTTGGGAGGATATATCTATGGACTTTGTTTTAGGTTTACCTCGAACAAAGAAGGGGAGGGATAGCATATTTGTTGTCGTGGATAGATTCTCGAAAATGGCACACTTCATACCATGTCATAAAAGCGATCATGCTGTTAATGTTGCTGATTTGTTTTTTCGTGAAATTATTCGCTTGCATGGTGTGCCAAATACTATTATTTCAGATCGTGATACTAAATTTCTTAGCCACTTTTGGAGATGTTTATGGGCTAAGTTGGGGACTAAACTGCTTTTTAATACCAAGGGGCAGCAGCACAATCCGGCAGGTCATGGGAATAATGGTAAGCGCAAGGCAGACAATAGTTTGCACTTTTTGGCTAACAACAACCCTCAGGACAACGATCAACGTCGTAAGGGTAAGCAGCCCCAGAGGGGCGGAGGGTCAGGCCCCAATCTGGGGCGCCTGTTAAATCAACCTTGTCCAAAGCACGGATTGAAGGAAAGGCCAGCTTCACATCTTTGGAAGGATTGTTTCATTATGCGGGAGTTTAAGAATTCCAATATGTTTCAATATGACAATGGCCTGCCTGGCGGTTCAGGAGGCGGTTTTCATGGGCCAGGTTATGGAGGTGGCAGCTCCGATTCAGGATTCCAAGGCAATCAAACCGGACATGGCCATCAAGGGAACCAGGGCAATCAAGGAGGTTATAACCATCAGGGGAATCAGCAGCAGCAGCAGTCGGGTTATCAAAGCAATCCGAAGCAGTTTAATAGTGGGCAGTATCATGTCTTTACCACTAGCTTGTGTAAACGCGATCAGAAGCTTCACAAGATGATAGAGGCAAAGGTGTCCCGTCTTTCGATGAGATGATGGATATCGCTTTGGTGGCAGTCGACTTTGACGATCCGACTACGAACGTGCGAGGACGTCGCGCCTTAGCAATCGCTAAACCAACTCCGAGAGGTTATTGACCACGCCGGAGCACGATCAACCTGACCACGAGGGTCTGTTTCCTGCGAGCAAACGAAGAACAAGCAAGAAACTGAGATTGCAATCTGGATATTGCGAATATAAGATGAAAGCTTTATTGATCAAGATGGGGTTCTGTGACGCCTTTGTCTGGTCGTTGAACACAAACGAAGTACGCGACGTTGCAGCTATGGCGAACTTTTAATCTAAACAAAACCCGAAGTCTAAACGATGCCCTAAGGGCTGTATATATGGAGGAAGAGGGGGGGGGGGATTTCGTGGCCCTTGGTGGAGGGGTCCAAAATCAACCCTATCTCTTGTTCCCCCACACATACGTACTCTAAAAATAGCCTATACTTATGTATTTCGAAATTACATGGGCCTGGCCCAATAATAAGGTGACGCAGCACCTAAAATAGCCTCGGGACGAAATTTATGAAGTGGCATCTTGTATATTTCGTCCAAGGCTTCATGCACCCATTATGGTGGCTTCAAAGTCCTGAAATCATCACTTGTAACTCCGTTCTTGTTCCCCTTGCGCATGCCATCATCTCCATGCTTGTTCTTGCTCCAATGTTCATCCTTCTCCAAGCTAGGCCCTTCATTTGTAAGCAAAACAAATGTATCCAATTTAGGCAGCATCATATTCTCATGAACATTAGAATCATTACTAAGAAACGAAAGTACCTGGTAATTTAGTTGGCGTGCACGAGCTCTAGTAATTGGTCCAGTATGTATAGCAGCAGGGGTGTGGGTGTAACAATTGTATTGATGTCCTCATCATCTGGTCAGGAGGAGGCGTTGGTGGAGTTCTTGCACGCGAACAAGGAAGTGTTCGCTTGGGAGCCCGATCAGCTGGCGGGGGTCCCAAGAGAGGTGATAGAGCACCACCTGAAGTTGTGCCCCAACGTACGCCCCGTGAAGTAGAAGGCGAGGCGGAAGTCCACGGAGTAGCAAGCTTTCATCGTCCAAGAAACCCGCAAGCTGGAGGTTGCGGGTGTCATTCGCGAGGTTCGGTGCCCCGAGTGGCTGGCAAACCCCGTCGTCGTCCCCAAGAAAGGCGGGAAGGAGCGGGTGTGTGTTGACTTCACCAACCTCAACAAGGCATGCCCCCAAGATCCGTTCCCGCTTCCAGGCATCGACCAGATGGTTGACTCCACTGCCGAGCGCGACTTGCTGTGCTTCCTAGATGCGTTCTTAGGGTATCACCAAATCAAGATGGCGGTAGAAGATGAGGTATACTGCTACACTTGCATGCCTTTCGGACTGTGCAACACAGACGCAACCTTCCAGTGGCTCATGCACATCGCCTTGGGTCGGCAGCTCGGGAGGAACGCTGAAGCCTACGTCGACGACATCGTGGTGAAGTCTCGGGAGGCGAGGACCTTGATCCAAGGCCTAGAGGAGACCTTTGAAAGCCTCCGCCAGGTGGACTTGTGGCTCAACCCGGAGAAGTGCGTATTTGCCGTCCCTTCCAGCAAGCTGCTGGGCTTCCTTGTGTCCCACAGGGGGATCGAGGCCAACCCAGAGAAGTTCAAGGCCATTGAAGACATGAGTCCACCGCAAACCCTCAAGGAAATGCAGAAGCTTGCTGGATGGGTGACTGCGTTGGGACGCTTTATTTCCAAGCTGGGAGAGCGTGCCCTGCCCTTCTTCAAGCTGATGAAGAAGAAGGGCCCGTTCGAGTGGACCCCGGAGGCCGACCGAGCATTTCAAGTCCTCAAGAGATACCTGACTAGCCCCCAAGTAATGGTGGCGACGCGGTCTCTCGAGCCCCTAGTGCTCTATTTTGCCGCCACTCCCTACTCCACCAGCGCAGCTTTAGTGGCGGTTCGGGAAGAACACCAAGCCAAGGGTGCACCGCACCGCGCTACACCTCCAGCAGAGACGATGCAAGACTAGGAGGGCGCCACAAGGGCCGCCGCAACAATAGCAGAAGAGCAAGCTCAGCAGGGTGATGCTCCGAAACCCGAAAAGGCCTCAACAAGCGATCGAGCATTGGGGGCTTCGCCACCTCAGAAGGCACCACAACTCCCGGAAGACGCAAGCCTCATCAACGCGCCTACCCTCGTTGGGCACCCGGTATACTTCGTCAGCACGGTGTTGCGAGACGCAAGAGCATGGTACCCCATACCTCAGAAGCTCCTGCTCGCGCTCCTGGTGGCCTCACGAAAGCTGCGGCACTACTTTCAAGGCCACCCCATCAAAGTCGTCTCGGCCTATGATAGAGGCGAGGGTCCCGATGTTTCGATGAGATGGTGGCTATCGTTTTCTTTGGGAGTCGACTTTGACGATCCGACTACGAACGTGCAAGACATCGCGCCTTAGCAATCGCTAAACCAACTTCCGAGGGTTATTGACCACGCCGGAGCACGATCAACCTGACCACGAGGATCTGTTTCCTGCGAGCAAACGAAGAACAAGCAAGAAACTGAGATTGCAATCTGGATATTGCGAATATAAGATGAAAGCTTTATTGATCAAGATGGGGTTCTGTGACGTCTTGGTCTGGTCGTTGGACACAAACGAAGTACGCGAAGTTGCAGCTATGGCGAACTTTTGATCTAAACAAAACCCAAAGTCTAAACGACGCCCTAAGGGCTGTATATATGGAGGAAGAGGGGGGAATTTCGTGGCCCTTGAGGGTGGGGTCCGAAACCAACCCTAACTCTTGTTTCCCCACACATACGGACTCTAAAAATAGCCTATACTTAAGTATTTCGAAATTACATGGGCCTGGCCCATTAATAAGGTGACGCAGCACCTAGAATAGCCTATGGACGAATATTATGAAGTGGCATCTTGTCTATTTCGTCCAAGGCTTCATGCACTCCTTATGGCGGCTTTAAAGTCCTGAAATCATCACTTGTAACTCCGTTCTTGATCCCCTTGCGCATGCCATCAACTCCATGTGTGTTCTTGCTCCAATGCTCATCCTTCTCCAAGCTAGGCCCTTCATTTGTAAGCAAAACAAATGTATCCAATTTAGGCAGCATCATAATCTCATGAACATTAGAATCATTACCAAGAAACGAAAGTACCTGGTAATTTAATTGGCGTGCGCGAGCTCTAGTAATTGGTCCAGTATATGTAACAGTAGGGGCTGTGGGTGTAACAATGGTATTGATGTCCTCATCATCCTCCCCTTCTTGAAATGAAGTCGTCCTCGACGGAAGCGCATCTTCCTCACCCAAATAAGGCTTCAAATCTGCAATGTTAAAAGTGGGACTAACCCCAAAATCTACAGGTAGCTCAAGTTTATATGCATTATCATTTATTTTCTCTAACACCTTAAAAGGACCATCAGCACGTGGCATTAGCTTTGATTTGCGCAGATTAGGAAATCTATCTTTACGCAAATGTAACCAAACAAGATCTCCAGGCGCAAACACAACATGTTTTCTACCCTTATCTCTAGCAAGTTTATATTTAGCATTCATATGCTCAATGTTTTCCTTAGTTAACTCATGCATTTTTAAAATCAATTCAGAACGTTCTTTAGCATCAAAATTAACCTTCTCCAAAGATGGAAGAGGCAACAAATCAATAGGTGCACGAGGTAGGAAACCATACACAATTTCAAAAGGGCACATCTTAGTAGTAGAATGGAATGAACGATTATAAGCAAATTCAATATGAGGCAAGCATTCTTCCCACATTTTCTTGTTATTCTTCAAAATAGCCCTAAGCATAGTAGACAATGTTCTATTGACTACTTCAGTTTGTCCATCAGTTTGGGAGTGACAAGTAGTACTAAAAAGCAGCTTAGTCCCCAACTTAGCCCATAAACATCTCCAAAAGTGGCTAAGAAATTTAGTATCACGATCTGAAACAATAGTATTTGGCACACCATGTAAGCGAATAATTTCACGAAAGAACAAATCAGCAACATTAACAGCATCATCGCTTTTATGACATGGTATAAAGTGTGCCATTTTTGAGAACCTATCCACGACAACAAATATGCTATCCCTCCCCTTCTTTGTTCGAGGTAAACCTAAAACAAATTCCATAGATATATCCTCCCAAGGAACACTAGGTACAGGCAAAGGCATATATAAACCATGAGGATTGAGTCGTGACTTAGCTCTTTGACATGTAGTGCAGCGAGCAACAAAACGCTCAACATCCCGTCTCATCTTTGGCCAAAAGAAATGTGTAGCAAGTATATCCTCCGTCTTCTTGACGCCAAAGTGTCCCATTAATCCTCCTCCATGCACCTCCTGCAACAACAAAAGACGAACGGAGCTAGCTGGAATGCATAGCTTGTTAGCACGAAACACAAATCCATCGTTAAGAACGAACTTGTTCCAAGTTCTCCCTTCCTTACAATTTTGCAATACATCTTTAAATTCAGCATCATGAACATATTGATCTTTGATGGTCTCTGAACCAAATATTTTAAAGTCAAGTTGTGAAAGCATAGTATAACGACGAGACAAGGCATCAGCAATAACATTTTCTTTACCCTTCTTGTGTTTAATGACATAAGGGAAAGTCTCAATGAATTCAACCCATTTAGCATGTCTACTGATAGAGGCAAAGGTGTCCCGTCTTTCGATGAGATGATGGATATCGCTTTGGTGGAAGTCGACTTTGACGATCCGACTACGAACGTGCGAGGACGTCGCGCCTTAGCAATCGCTAAACCAACTCCGAGAGGTTATTGACCACGCCGGAGCACGATCAACCTGACCACGAGGGTTTGTTTCCTGCGAGCAAACGAAGAACAAGCAAGAAACTGAGATTGCAATCTAGATATTGCGAATATAAGATGAAAGCTTTATTGATCAAGGTGGGGTTCTGTGACGCCTTTGTCTGGTCGTTGAACACAAACGAAGTACGCGAAGTTGCAGCTATGGCGAACTTTTAATCTAAACAAAACCCAAACTCTAAACGATGCCCTAAGGGTTGTATATATGGAGGAAGAGGGGGGAATTTCGTGGCCCTTGGTGGAGGGGTCCGAAATCAACCCTATCTCTTGTTTCCCCACACATACGGACTCTAAAAATAGCCTATACTTATGTATTTCGAAATTACATGGGCCTGGCCCAATAATAAGGTGACGCAGCACCTAAAATAGCCTCGGGACGAAATTTATGAAGTGGCATCTTGTATATTTCGTCCAAGGCTTCATGCACCCATTATGGTGGCTTCAAAGTCCTGAAATCATCACTTGTAACTCCGTTCTTGTTCCCCTTGCGCATGCCATCATCTCCATGCTTGTTCTTGCTCCAATGTTCATCCTTCTCCAAGCTAGGCCCTTCATTTGTAAGCAAAACAAATGTATCCAATTTAGGCAGCATCATATTCTCATGAACATTAGAATCATTACCAAGAAACGAAAGTACCTGGTAATTTAGTTGGCGTGCACGAGCTCTAGTAATTGGTCCAGTATGTATAGCAGCAGGGGCTGTGGGTGTAACAATTGTATTGATGTCCTCATCATCTACGGTTCAGTTTTGCTTGACTTTTAATGTGTTTCAAAGATTCATGATCAGAATGTATAACAAATTCCATGGGCCATAAATAATGTTGCCATGTTTCTAAGGTCCGAACAAGAGCATATAATTCTTTATCATAAGTAGAATAGTTCAGACTAGGCCCACTCAATTTTTCAGAAAAGTATTCAACAGGTTTTCCATCTTGTAATAACACACCTCCTGATAGAGGCGAGGGTCCCGATCTTTCGATGAGATGATAACTATCGATTTGGTGGAGACGACTTTGACGATCCGACTACAAACGTGCACGACGTTGCGCCTTAGCAATCGCTAAACCAATCTCCTGAGGTTACTGACGATGCTGGAAGCACGGTCAGCCTGACCACGAAGGTCTATTCCTGCAAGCAATCGAAGAACGAGCAAGAATATGATAAAGCAATCTGAATATTGCAAGTATATACGAAGTATTGATAATGGTGGGGATCCGGAAGCGGTCTTGGTCTGGTCGTTGGACACAAACGAAGTACACGAAGTTGCAATGGCTAACTTTTAACTAAACAAATCCCAAGGAAAAGCTACTAGATGGATCTACTTATATAGGAGCAAGGGGTGGAGGCCAAGGAGGTGGGAGGACGTCCCAAGGCAGCCTAAAACTAAATCTAGGTCGTACAAGGCCAATGGGCCCAAGTGGAGGTGATGTAACACCTTTGGACTTGTAGTTTGACTCGGATTCTGCTGCAACATCAGATTGTTTCGTCCACAACTCAACGCTCCGGACGAATTTGAAGGTGATTCCAATTGGGTTGGAAAGTGCACGAAATCTAGTTTCCAACAAAAAAAGAATCACCCAATTCGGAGTCCGTATGAAAAACTTGTGTCCGTTTTGAGTCAGGTGTGTCTGTGCAGTCCGAATCTGAATCCAGAACGTGAGAGACTTGGACTCTATCTTCTCTTGGGCCAAAAGTGACGTGAGAGAACTTTTTGGACAGCAAATAAACATCTCTTTCTTCCTTATCTTCATATGTGGATTGTACAAATGTCCCATACACCTGCAATTAGACAAAACACAAAAGCGTGTGAAGTATTTTTGTTCTGGATAACATAAATAGATTATTGAATAGTTTGCACTAGAAATCACCTGACAAATATGCATATATGCAATATTTTTGGTCATATCCAAGGTAGTCATGTCCTCATCATCCTCCCCTTCTTGAAAATAAAGCCGTCCTCGGCGTTGCTTAATCTGAAATGTGGCTAACAAAAGAGACAAGGTGTACATGTTGTATATGTATATGTCATCCATTTTTACTTCCCTTGATTTTTGCATATATGACACATGAATAGATGAGTAACTTGCATAGTTCATAAAATCTAAAGCCAAAAAATTAGCACAAGAAGTAGAAGGCATGAAAATATTGCAACTCAGTTTGCACATATAAGTGAAGCTCTTATTCATTTCAAAAGATTGACAATGGTCATCATTAAACCATCCCAACATTGGTGAATAAACCTTACTTGCATCAAATTTACATGCTACAACATGCTTAAATACGCAAACATGCAATAAGTCATTCAACACAGAATCATCACCAAGATTAGAGGTCATATCAAAATGATTAAACATTGGTTCTTTTGCATCAATAGTTAATTCAATGGGTGCACTCAAAATTGTTGGTATTTCAGTTGTTTGATCACATGGCAAAGTCAAATTATCAACGTAGTCCTCTAAAATAGGTGGTGTGATCAAAGTAGTGGGTAGCTCATCAGATGGTGCATTCAAATTGACAAGGCATTCATCATTCTCATGTAGAGATGGAAGATCAGTACCTTTGTCATTACCTCTTATGATCAACTCAGATGATGTAGCCACTCTCGGGGGCGATGTGTCACATGGTGGAGGTGATGTAGTCCTGACAACAACGGATGTGGTTGTCATAGTATGCCTAGTAGTTGAAGGAACAATCATATCAACTCTTGGAATGTGCACCGTGCGCTTGTTCTCCTCGTGGCCAACACGTCATTTTATTTCCTGTTCAGCTTTGCAAGCAAGATGAAACAAATGGTCCATAGGATAACAATCTTCATGAATTAGTATCTCTTGAATATCACGGTTTAATCCTCCCCAAAATCTATCCATAAAATCATCTTCACTTTCTTCTAAAGAGGAATGCAACAAGGTAGTTTGTAAATCATCATAATATTTTGTTACAGTTTCACTACCTTGTTTTAAGTGTTGCAACTTCTTAATCATGTCACGAGTATAATAAGCAGGGACGAAAGTATGTCGCATGGCAAGTTTCAAATTATCCCAAGTAGTAGGTATATAATCAGGGTGTAACCGACAATATTCACTCCACCAAACCAAAGCATAACCAGTGAAAGAACCAACCGCAACCTTAACCTTTTTATGTTCATTGAAATTATGGGAAGCAAATAAATTTTTTATGTCGAACTCCCATTCAATATATAAAGCAGGTTTAAAACGGCCATTAAATGGTGGTATAGATACATTAACCTGATCATGTGCATTTGGATATTTGTGCACCTCTCGTGACGGTTGTGGTATTTGCAAAGGTGGTGGCACGTCTCCCGCGCTCGACAAAGCCCATGAATTGACTCTGGATCCTGTCATGATTAGTAGAACAAGAAACAAAACCCAAAAATAATGTTCCTATAACTACTAGGATGTGGTGGTAAAACGCTCACAGTAAAGCAAATATCAATGTCTTACAAGTTCTTACCATGCAGCAGGCGGTGATCGGCAACCAGCAGTGTCAAGTAACTCCGAATATTGAGTAAAGCGATTGCCAGGGGAGCGTACGTATACACGGTGTAGAAATATGTGGAGCTGGGTTGGCTATATATGGTAGCAAAAGATTAGCAATAATCAATTCAAAGATGCAATGTTGAATAAACGCTCAACGACGGTACTGTGCTGGTCCTAGGCTAGACCGGACTAGAGACGCGAGCCTAGAACACTAATGAGGTCACGGCGTAGCACAACTAGCTTCAATGAAGGATACTAAGTAGCTCTTGACAGCAAGATATAAGTGAAGATCACAACGGCAGTGAAGATAATGATGAAAAACAACTGCCAAGCAGGATATACAACAACTCTCTCTCCAACTTTCCTCTTGAAAAGTTTGAGACAATTTTCTGATAAATTCATTCAAAGAATGCTACTAACTCAAGCTTTCCAATGCAAAAAGAATCACTCAATTCCGAGTTGATATGAGGAGTCAAAGAATTCTAAAACTGGCCTGAAAAATTGGAACAAGCTGTGTTCACGAACTTCGGAGGGCAAAAAGACCTATTTAGAAGCCGATTTTGAGGTGTCAAATATTGAACTAGCTTCTGCAACTATTTAGATGCGGCTCGTCGCTATCTTCAATTTGAGTACTCATGGAGCCAAAACTGACTTCGTATGAGGAAGATACACCTGTTTTACTGAACAGTGCGCAAAACAGATTCCAATCCGAATTCAGGTACGAGATTGATTCTAGATAGATCCAATTTTTTTTTCTTCTCTCTTTTTTTTCTCACGCCTTTTTTTTTCTTCTCCCTCTTTTTCTTTTTTTTTCTTTCCTTTTTTCTCTCTTTTTTTTCTTTATCTTCTTTTTCTCCCTCTTTCCAAGACAAACTAGATAAGATGCAGATTCGATCAGGCGAAGATGTGAGTGACCTCAACTATGATTATGACAATAAACAGTGCGTAGCACATGGTGGAAATTGATGGATGAGATGATGGACAGCGGAAGGGATAATGATGCAGCGGCGACGTGACTAATGTGAATAGAACTCGAAACTCTAAAGGAACTAGACACTAAGACTAGCAACTCGACACGACGATGCAACCGATAATTCAACTATGTAAGCAATGAAAAGAAAATTGCAAAGGCTCAGACTGGCTTGGACCAAGGATGAATAGATCTAACTCTTTTTTGTGGCTTTTTCTTGGACAATAGGTAAGAAAATAAATCTAATCTAGGAAAACTGGAAATTCTCACCGAGCAACCTGGAAATCTGATACCACTTGATAGAGGCGAGGGTCCCGATCTTTCGATGAGATGATAACTATCGATTTGGTGGAGACGACTTTGACGATCCAACTACAAACGTGCACGACGTTGCGCCTTAGCAATCGCTAAACCAATCTTCTGAGGTTACTGACGATGCTGGAAGCACGGTCAGCCTGACCACGAAGGTCTATTCCTGCAAGCAATCGAAGAACGAGCAACAATATGATAAAGCAATCTGAATATTGCAAGTATATACGAAGTATTGATAATGGTGGGGATCCGGAAGCGGTCTTGGTCTGGTCGTTGGACACAAACGAAGTACACGAAGTTGCAATGGCTAACTTTTAACTAAACAAATCCCAAGGAAAAGCTGCTAGATGGATCTACTTATATAGGAGCAAGGGGTGGAGGCCAAGGAGGTGGGAGGACGTCCCAAGGCAGCCTAAAACTAAATCTAGGTCGTACAAGGCCAATGGGCCCAAGTGGAGGTGATGTAACACCTTTGGACTTGTAGTTTGACTCGGATTCTGCTGCAACATCAGATTGTTTCGTCCACAACTCAACGCTCCGGACGAATTTGAAGGTGATTCCAATTGGGTTGGAAAGTGCACGAAATCTAGTTTCCAACAAAAAAAGAATCACCCAATTCGGAGTCCGTATGAACAACTTGTGTGCGTTTTGAGTCAGGTGTGTCTGTGCAGTCCGAATCTGAATCCAGAACGTGAGAGACTTAGACTCTATCTTCTCTTGGGCCAAAAGTGACGTGAGAGAACTTTTTGGACAGCAAATAAACATCTCTTTCTTCCTTATCTTCATATGTGGATTGTACAAATGTCCCATACACCTGCAATTAGACAAAACACAAAAGTGTGTGAAGTATTTTTGTTCTGGATAACATAAATAGATTATTGAATAGTTTGCACTAGAAATCACCTGACAAATATGCATATATGCAATATTTTTGGTCATATCCAAGGTAGTCATGTCCTCATCACCTCCTAATCCAATTCCACTAGCATCACATTCAAGCTCAAAAGTCTTATTGAAATTAGGAAGTTGGAGTAAAGGAGCATGTGTCAACTTATCTTTCAATACCGTGAAGGCTTCTTCCTGTGCGATACCCCAAACAAAAGGCACATCCTTCTTTGTAAGCTCGTTGAGAGGTGCAGCAATGGTGCTGAAATCTCTCACAAAACGCCTATAGAAACCAGCGAGGCCAAGGAAACTCCTCACTTGTGTGACCGTTTTGGGCTGCGGCCAACTCTCAATAGCTTCAATCTTGCCTTTATCAACTTCAATTCCCTGTGGAGTAACAACATAGCCAAGAAAAGATACTCGGTCGGTGCAAAAGGTTCAATTTCCAAGGTTTCCAAACAAACGTGCATCACGTAGAGCAATAAAAACAGCACGTAAAAGTTCCAAATGTTCCTCCAAAGATTTGCTATAAATCAATATGTCATCAAAGTAAACTACCACAAATCGTCCAATGAAAGCACGTAAAACTTCGTTCATTAACCTCATGAAAGTACTAGGTGCATTAGTTAACCCAAAAGGCATGACTAACCACTCATATAATCCAAACTTAGTTTTATATGCTGTTTTCCATTCATCTCCCAATTTCAGACGAATTTGATGGTATCCACTACGCAAATCAACTTTGGAGAATATTGTAGAGCCACTCAATTCATCAAGCATATCATCTAGCCTAGGAATAGGATGACGATAACAAATAGTAATATTATTTATGACTCTACAATCAACGCACATACGCGACGTACCATCCTTTTTCGGCACTAAAATGATAGGAACAGCACAAGGACTAAGGGATTCGCATATATAACCTTTGTCGAGCAGTTCTTGTACTTGACGCATAATCTCCTTCGTCTCCTCTGGATTGGTACGGTATGGTGCACGGTTGGGTAGCGAAGCACCGGGAATTAAGTCAATTTGATGCTCAATCCCTCGAATAGGTGGTAATCCCGGTGGCACGTCTTGTGGAAAGACGTCAGCGAACTCCTGCAAAATGTTAGTGACAGCAGGGGGCAAAGAGGAAGGCACGTCCTCGAATGAAAATAATGCCTCTTTGCACACAAAGGCATAGCAAACAGATTTGCTAAACTCTAGCTCATCAATATCAGATTTGGTGGCAAGTAAACATGCACTTTTCAATTTAATTTCAGAAACAACAGTAGATGGTTTATTATTAGACTTCATTTGGTGCTCAAATTCTTTTGCCACAATCTGATTTTCACTCGTATTTGTCTCCTGTTTTGCTTTATTAGCTCTATTAATATCATCTTTCAAAATGGAATCAGGAGTCATAGGAAGCAAAGTAATATTTTTATCGTTATGAACAAGAGTATACTGATTGTTTCTACCATGGTGTACAGAATTTTTATCAAATTGCCATGGTCTACCAAGTAATAAGGAACATGCTTGCATAGGTACCACATCACAATCAACATAATCAGCATATATAGAGATACTAAAATGCACACGAACAGTACGTGTTACCTTAACCTTGCCGTTGTTGTTGAACCACTGGATGTAGTAAGGATGTGGATGTGGTCTTGTGGTGAGAGATAGCTTCTCCACCATCTCCATGCTAGCCAAGTTATTGTAGCTCCCTCCATCTATGATCACGCGAATAGAACGTTCCTTCACAACTCCCTTTGTATGGAACAAATTATGCCTCTGATTTTGCTCAGCTTGTGTAACCTGCACACTCAAAACACGTTGAGCAACTAAACATTCATACCTGTCAGCATCTTCAGGAGCCATGTATTGCGTCTCATGATCAGAATCGTCTCCACCGTGTTCGTCACGTGTAATAAGAGCCAAAGTCTCCTCATCATAGTCACTAGCAGACTCATACCCACCATCCTCAGTAACAATCATCACACGCTTAGATGGGCATTCTCTCGCATAATGACCTCCACCCTTGCAACGTCGACAAATAATATCATGTGTTTGCCCTGTTGATGCCATGGATGAAGAAGAGCTCTTTGCAGGCCCAGAAGGTGTGCTCTTGGCAGATAATGGTGATTGTGCCTGCTTTATTGTATCACGGTTGGAGATGGCAGCCGACGGAGGCGCCGGTGTAGCAGAACGTGTGGAAGTAGATGCTGCACGTGGTGTCCATGATGAAGGCCGACCTGCAGAAAAGTTAGTCTGCGCCAATGCCTGTCGATCCTGCACTTCACGTTCAGCTTTACAAGCAAGATGGAATAAACGAGTGATATTAGTATACTCCTTATACTCTAGAATGGTCTGAATCTCTCTATTTAATCCACCCATAAAATGTGCAAGCATAGCTTCATTCTCCTCAACAATACCACATCTAATCATGCCAGTTTGTAATTCCTGATAATATTCTTCTATAGAATTTTTTCCCTGTCTTAAGCGCTGCAATTTTTGAAGTAATTCACGTTGATAATATGGTGGAACCCAACGAGTACGCATAGCAGTTTTCAAAGCAGCCCAAGTAGCCGGAATAGGAAATAATCTACAATGCTCAGACCACCAAACACATGCAAAACTAGTGAATGCACAAACAGCAGCAGGAACACGTCTCTCCTCGGGATATTGTAAACATGTAAATCGTTGTTCAGTTTCTAACTCCCAAGTAAGATATATATCAGGAATATATCTACCCTCAAATGGTGGAATATTCACTTGATAGAGGCGAGGGTCCCGATGTTTCGATGAGATGGTGGCTATCGTTTTCTGTGGGAGTCGACCTTGACGATCCGACTACGAACGTGCAAGACGTCGCGCCTTAGCAATCGCTAAACCAACTTCCGAGGGTTATTGATCACGCCGGAGCACGATCAACCTGACCACGAGGTTCTGTTTCGTGCGAGCAAACGAAGAACAAGCAAGAAACTGAGATTGCAATCTGGATATTGCGAATATAAGATGAAAGCTTTATTGATCAAGGTGGGGTTCTGTGACGTCTTGGTCTGGTCGTTGGACACAAACAAAATACGTGAAGTTGCAGCTATGGCGAACTTTTGATCTAAACAAAACCCAAAGTCTGAACGACGCCCTAAGGGCTGTATATATGGAGGAAGAGGGGGGAATTTCGTGGCCCTTGAGGGTGGGGGTCCGAAACCAACCCTAACTCTTGTTTCCCCACACATACGGACTCTAAAAATAGCCTATACTTAAGTATTTAGAAATTACATGGGCCTGGCCCATTAATAAGGTGACGCAGCACCTAGAATAGCCTATGGACGAATATTATGAAGTGGCATCTTGTATATTTCGTCCAAGGCTTCATGCACTCCTTATGGCGGCTTTAAAGTCCTGAAATCATCACTTGTAACTCCGTTCTTGATCCCCTTGCGCATGCCATCAACTCCATGTGTGTTCTTGCTCCAATGTTCATCCTTCTCCAAGCTAGGCCCTTCATTTGTAAGCAAAACAAATGTATCCAATTTAGGAAGCATCATAATCTCATGAACATTAGAATCATTACCAAGAAACGAAAGTACCTGGTAATTTAATTGGCGTGCGCGAGCTCTAGTAATTGGTCCAGTATATGTAACAGTAGGGGCTGTGGGTGTAACAATGGTATTGATGTCCTCATCAGCCTATGATAGAGGCAAAGGTGTCCCGTCTTTCGATGAGATGGTGGATTTCGCTTTGGTGGAAGTCGACTTTGACGATCCGACTACGAACGTGCGAGGACGTCGCGCCTTAGCAATCGCTAAACCAACTCCGAGAGGTTATTGACCACGCCGAAGCACGATCAACCTGACCACGAGGGTCTGTTTCCTGCGAGCGAACGAGAACAAGCAAGAAACTGAGATTGCAATCTGGATATTGCGAATATAAGATGAAAGCTTTATTGATCAATGTGGGGTTCTGTGACGCCTTTGTCTGGTCGTTGAACACAAGCGAAGTACGCGAAGTTGCAGCTATGGCGAACTTTTAATCTAAACAAAACCCAAAGTCTAAACGGTGCCCTAAGGGCTGTATATATGGAGGAAGAGAGGGGGAATTTCATGGCCCTTGGTGGAGGGGTCCGAAATCAACCCTATCTCTCGTTTCCCCACACATACGGACTCTAAAAATAGCCTATACTTATGTATTTCGAAATTACATGGGCCTGGCCCAATAAAAAGGTGACGCAGCACCTATAATAGCCTCGGGACGAAATTTATGAACTGGCATCTTGTATATTTCGTCCAAGGCTTCATGCACCCATTATGGTGGCTTCAAAGTCCTGGAATCATCACTTGTAACTCCGTTCTTGTTCCCCTTGCGCATGGCATCATCTTCATGCTTGTTCTTGCTCCAATGTTCATCCTTCTCCAAGATAGGCCCTTCATTTGTAAGCAAAACAAATGTATCCAATTTAAGCAGCATCATATTCTCATGAACATTAGAATCATTACCAAGAAACGAAAGTACCTGGTAATTTAATTGGCGTGCACGAGCTCTAGTAATTGGTCCAGTATGTATAGCAGCAGGGGCTGTGGGTGTAACAATTGTATTGATGTCCTCATCATCCTCCCCTTCTTGAAATGAAGTCGTCCTCGACGGAAGTTCATCTTCCTCACGCAAATAAGGCTTCAAATCTGCAATGTTAAAAGTGGGACTAACCCCAAAATCTGCAGGCACCTCAAGTTTATATGCATTATCATTTATTTTCTCTAACACCTTAAAGGGACCATCAGCACGTGGCATTAACTTTGATTTGCGCAAATCAGGAAATCTATCCTTACGCAAATGTAACCAAACAAGATCTCCAGGTGCAAACACAACATGTTTTCTACCCTTATCTCCAGCAAGTTTATATTTAGCATTCATACGCTCAATGTTTTCCTTAGTTAACTCATGCATTTTTAAAATCAATTCAGCACGTTGTTTAGCATCAAAATTAACCTTCTCCGAAGATGGAAGAGGCAACAAATCAATAGGTGCACGAGGTAGGAAACCATACACAACTTCAAAAGGGCACATCTTAGTAGTAGAATGCAATGAACGATTATAAGCAAATTCAATATGAGGCAAGCATTCCTCCCACATTTTCTTATTATTCTTCAAAACAGCCCTAAGCATAGTAGACAACGTTCTATTGACTACTTCAGTTTGTCCATCAGTTTGGGGGTGACAAGTAGTACTAAAAAGCAGTTTAGTCCCCAACTTAGCCCATAAACATCTCCAAAAGTGACTAAGAAATTTAGTATCATGATCTGAAACAATAGTATTTGGCACACCATCCAAGCGAATAATTTCACGAAAAAACAAATCAGCAACATTAACAGCATCATCGCTTTTATGACATGGTATAAAGTGTGCCATTTTCGAGAATCTATCCACGACAACAAATATGCTATCCCTCCCCTTCTTTGTTCGAGGTAAACCTAAAACAAAGTCCATACATATATCCTCCCAAGGAACACTAGGTACAGGCAAAGGCATATATAAACCATGAGGATTGAGTCGTGACTTAGCTTTTTGACATGTAGTGCATCGAGCAATAAAACGCTCAACATCCTGTCTCATCTTTGGCCAAAAGAAATGTGTAGCAAGTATGTCCTCCGTCTTCTTCACGCCAAAGTGTCCCATTAATCCTCCTCCATGCGCCTCCTGCAACAACAAAAGACGAACGGAGCTAGCTGGAATGCATAGCTTGTTAGCACGAAACACAAATCCATCGTTAACAACAAACTTGTTCCACATTCTTCCTTCTTTACAATTCTGCATTACATCTTTAAAATCAGCATCATGCACATATTGATCTTTGATGGTCTCCAAACCAAATATTTTGAAGTCAAGTTGTGAAAGCATAGTATAGCGACGAGACAATGCATCAGCAATAACATTTTCTTTTCCCTTCTTGTGTTTAATGACATAAGGAAAAGTCTCAATGAATTCAACCCATTTAGCATGTCTACGATTCAGTTTAGCTTGACTTTTAGTATGTTTCAAAGATTCATGATCAGAATGTATAACAAATTCTTTGGGCCATAAATAATGTTGCCATGTTTCTAAAGTCCGAACAAGAGCATATAATTCTTTATCATAAGTAGAATAATTCAGACTAGGCCCACTCAATTTTTCAGAAAAGTATGCAACAGGTTTGCCATCTTGTAATAACACACCTCCTAATCCAATTCCACTAGCATCACATTCAAGCTCAAAAGTCTTATTAAAATCAGGAAGTTGGAGTAAAGGAGCATGTGTCAACTTACCTTTCAATACCGTGAAGGCTTCTTCCTGTGCGGTACCCCAAAGAAAAGGCACATCTTTATTTGTAAGCTCATTGAGAGGTGCAGCAATGGTGCTGAAATCTCTCACAAAACGCCTATAGAATCCAGCGAGGCCAAGAAAACTCCTCACTTGTGTGACCGTTTTGGGCTGCGGCCAACTCTCAATAGCTTCAATCTTGGCTTTATCAACTTCAATTCCCTGTGGAGTAACAACATAGCCAAGAAAAGATACTCGGTCGGTGCAAAAGGTGCACTTCCCCAGGTTACCAAACAAACGTGCATCACGTAGAGCAATAAAAACAGCACGTAAATGTTCCAAATGTTCTTCCAAAGATCTGCTATAAATCAATATGTCATCAAAGTAAACTACCACAAATCGTCCAATGAAAGAACGTAAAACTTCGTTCATTAATCTCATCAAAGTACTAGGTGCATTAGTTAACCCAAAAGGCATGACTAACCACTCATATAATCCAAACTTAGTTTTAAATGCTGTTTTCCATTCATCTCCCAATTTCATACGAATTTGATGGTAGCCACTACGCAAATCAACTTTGGAGAATATTGTAGAGCCACTCAATTCATCAAGCATATCATCTAGCCTAGGAATAGGATGACGATAATGAATAGTAATATTATTAATGCCTCTACAATCAACACACATACGTGATGTACCATCCTTTTTCGGCACTAGAATAATAGGAACAGCACAAGGACTAAGGGATTCACGTATATAACCTTTGTCGAGAAGCTCTTGTACTTGACGCATAATCTCCTTCGTCTCCTCTGGATTGGTACGGTATGGTGCACGGTTTGGCAGTGAAGCACCGGGAATTAAGTCAATCTGATGCTCAATCCCTCGAATAGGCGGTAATCCCGGTGGCACGTCTTGTGGAAAGACGTCAGCGAACTCCTGCAAAGTGTTAGTGACAGCAGGAGGCAAAGAGGAAGGCACGTCCTCGAATGAAAATAATGCCTCTTTGCACACAAAAGCATAGCAAACAGATTTGCTGAAATCTAGCTCATCAATATCAGATTTGGTGGCAAATAAACATGCACTTTTCAATTTAATTTCAGAAGCAACACTAGATGGTTTATTATTAGGCTTCATTTGTTGCTCAAATTCTTTTGCCACAATCTGATTTTCACTCTTTGATGAGGACATCAATACAATTGTTACACCCACAGCCCCTGCTGCTATACATACTGGACCAATTACTAGAGCTCGTGCACGCCAACTAAATTATCAGGTACTTTCGTTTCTTGGTAATGATTCTAATGTTCATGAGAATATGATGCTGCCTAAATTGGATACATTTGTTTTGCTTACAAATGAAGGGCCTAGCTTGGAGAAGGATGAACATTGGAGCAAGAACAAGAACGGAGTTACAAGTGATGATTTCAGGACTTTGAAGCCACCATAATGTGTGCATGAAGCCTTGGACGAAATATACAAGATGCCACTTCATAAATTTCGTCCCGAGGCTATTTTAGGTGCTGCGTCACCTTATTATTGGGCCAGACCCATGTAATTTCGAAATACATAAGTATAGGCTATTTTTAGAGTCCGTATGTGTGGGGAAACAAGAGATAGGGTTGATTTCGGACCCCTCCACCAAGGGCCACGAAATTCCCCCCTCTTCCTCCATATATACAGCCCTTAGGGCATCGTTTAGACTTTGGGTTTTGTTTAGATTAAAAGTTCGCCATAGCTGCAACTTCGCGTACTTCGTTTGTGTTCAACGACCAGACAAAGGCGTCACAGAACCCCACCTTGATCAATAAAGTTTCCATCTTATATTCGCAATATCCAGATTGCAATCTTAGTTTCTTGCTTGTTCTTCGTTTGCTCGCAGGAAACAGACCCTCGTGGTCAGGTTGATCGTGCTCCGGCGTGGTCAATAACCTCTCGGAGTTGGTTTAGCGATTGCTAAGGCGCGACGTCCTCGCACGTTCGTAGTCGGATCGTCAAAGTCGACTTCCACCAAAGCGAAATCCACCATCTCATCGAAAGACGGGACACCTTTGCCTCTATCACATCACGTAGAGCAATAAAAACAGCACGTAAATGTTCCAAATGTTCTTCCAAAGATCTGCTATAAATCAATATGTCATCAAAGTAAACTACCACAAATCGTCCAATGAAAGCACGTAAAACTTCGTTCATTAATCTCATGAAAGTACTAGGTGCATTAGTTAACCCAAAAGGCATGACTAACCACTCATATAATCCAAACTTAGTTTTAAATGCTGTTTTCCATTCATCTCCCAATTTCATACGAATTTGATGGTAGCCACTACGCAAATCAACTTTGGAGAATATTGTAGAGCCACTCAATTCATCAAGCATATCATCTAGCCTAGGAATAGGATGACGATAACGAATAGTAATATTATTAATGCCTCTACAATCAACACACATACGTGATGTACCATCCTTTTTCAGCACTAAAATAATAGGAACAGCACAAGGACTAAGGGATTCGCGTATATAACCTTTGTCGAGAAGCTCTTGTACTTGACGCATAATCTCCTTCGTCTCCTCTGGATTGGTACGGTATGGTGCACGGTTTGGCAGTGAAGCACCGGGAATTAAGTCAATCTGATGCTCAATCCCTCGAATAGGCGGTAATCCCGGTGGCACGTCTTGTGGAAAAACGTCAGCGAACTCCTGCAAAATGTTAGTGACAGCAGGAGGCAAAGAGGAAGGCACGTCCTCGAATGAAAATAATGCCTCTTTGCACACAAAAGCATAGCAAACAGATTTGCTGAAATCTAGCTCATCAATATCAGATTTGGTGGCAAATAAACATGCGCTTTTCAATTTAATTTCAGAAGCAACACTAGATGGTTTATTATTAGGCTTCATTTGTTGCTCAAATTCTTTTGCCACAATCTGATTTTCACTCTTATTCTTCTCCTGTTTTGCTTTATTAGCTCTATTAATATCATCTTTCAAAATGGAATCAGGAGTCATAGGAAGCAAAGTGATAGAGGCGGGGGTGTCCCGATCTTTCGATGAGATGATAACTATCGATTTGGTGGAGACGACTTTGACGATCCGACTACAAACGTGCACGACGTTGCGCCTTAGCAATCGCTAAACCAACTCTGAGAGGTTATTGACCACGCTGGAGCACGATCAACAATACCACGAAGGTCTATTCCTGCAAGCAATCGAAGAACGAGCAAGAATATGATAAAGCAATCTGAATATTGCGAATATATATGAAGTATTGATAATGGTGGGGATCCGTAAGCGGTCTTGGTCTGGTCGTTGGACACAAACGAAGTACACGAAGTTGCAATGGCTAACTTTTAACTAAACAAATCCCAAGGAAAAGCTACTAGATGGATCTACTTATATAGGAGCAAGGGGTGGCGGCCAAGGAGGTGGGAGGACGTCCCAAGGCAGCCTAAAACTAAATCTAGGTCGTACAAGGCCAATGGGCCCAAGTGGAGGTGATGTAACACCTTTGGACTTGTAGTTTGACTCGGATTCTGCTGCAGCATCAGATTGTTTCGTCCACAACTCAACGCTCCGGACGAATTTGAAGGTGATTCCAATTGGGTTGGAAAGTGCACGAAATCTAGTTTCCAACAAAAAAGAATCACCCAATTCGGAGTCTGTATGAAAAACTTGTGTGCGTTTTGAGTCAGGTGTGTCTGTGCAGTCCGAATCTGAATCCAGAACGTGAGAGACTTGGACTCTATCTTCTCTTGGGCCAAAAGTGACGTGAGAGAACTTTTTGGACAGCAAATAAACATCTCTTTCTTCCTTATCTTCATATGTGGATTGTACAAATGTCCCATACACCTGCAATTAGACAAAACACAAAAGTGTGTGAAGTATTTTTGTTCTGGATAACATAAATAGATTATTGAATAGTTTGCACTAGAAATCACCTGACAAATATGCATATATGCAATATTTTTGGTCATATCCAAGGTAGTCATGTCCTCATCATCCTCCCCTTCTTGAAAATAAAGCCGTCCTCGGCGTTGCTTAATCTGAAATGTGGCTAACAAAAGAGACAAGGTGTACATGTTGTATATGTATATGTCATACATTTTTACTTCCCTTGATTTTTGCATATATGACACATGAATAGATGAGTAACTTGCATAGTTCATAAAATCTAAAGCCAAAAAATTAGCACAAGAAGTAGAAGGCATGAAAATATTGCAACTCAGTTTGCACATATAAGTGAAGCTCTTATTCATTTCAAAAGATTGACAATGTTCGTCATTAAACCATCCCAACATTGGTGAATAAACCTTACTTGCATCAAATTTACATCCTACAACATGCTTAAATAAGCAAACATGCAATAAGTCATTTAACACAGAATCATCACCAAGATTAGAGGTCATATCAAAATGATTAAACATTGGTTCTTTTGCATCAATAGTTAATTCAATGGGTGCACTCAAAATTGTTGGTATTTCAGTTGTTTGATCACATGGCAAAGTCAAATTATCAACGTAGTCCTCTAAAATAGGTGGTGTGATCAAAGTAGTGGGTAGCTCATCAGATGGTGCATTCAAATTGACAAGGCATTCATCATTCTCATGTAGAGATGGAAGATCAGTACCTTTGTCATTACCTCTTATGATCAACTCAGATGATGTAGCCACTCTCGGGGGCGATGTGTCACATGGTGGAGGTGATGTAGTCCTGACAACAACGGATGTGGTTGTCATAGTATGCCTAGTAGTTGAAGGAACAATCATATCAACTCTTGGAATGTGCACCGTGCGCTTGTTCTCCTCGTGGCCAACACGTCGTTTTATTTCCTGTTCAGCTTTGCAAGCAAGATGAAACAAATGGTTCATAGGATAACACTCTTCATGAATTAGTATCTCTTGAAT
This sequence comes from Triticum dicoccoides, assembly GCF_002162155.2. Classification (NCBI taxonomy): domain Eukaryota; kingdom Viridiplantae; phylum Streptophyta; class Magnoliopsida; order Poales; family Poaceae; genus Triticum; species Triticum dicoccoides. The sequence continues at coordinate 315,732,937 of NC_041386.1, read as the reverse complement.
ATCACGGTTTAATCCTCCCCAAAATCTATCCATAAAAGCATCTCTTGAACGAGCAAGAATATGATAAAGCAATCTGAATATTGCAAATATATATGAGGTATTGATAATGGTGGGGATCCGTAAGCGGTCTTGGTCTGGTCGTTGGACACAAACGAAGTACACGAAGTTGCGTTGGCTAACTTTTAACTAAACAAATCCCAAGGAAAAGCTACTAGATGGATCTACTTATATAGGAGCAAGGGGTGGCGGCCAAGGAGGTGGGAGGACGTCCCAAGGCAGCCTAAAACTAAATCTAGGTCGTACAAGGCCAATGGGCCCAAGTGGAGGTGATGTAACACCTTTGGACTTGTAGTTTGACTCGGATTCTGCTGCAGCATCAGATTGTTTCGTCCACAACTCAACGCTCCGGACGAATTTGAAGGTGATTCCAATTGGGTTGGAAAGTGCACGAAATCTAGTTTCCAACAAAAAAAGAATTACCCAATTCGGAGTCCGTATGAAAAACTTGTGTGCGTTTTGAGTCAGGTATGTCTGTGCAGTCCGAATCTGAATCCAGAACGTGAGAGACTTGGACTCTATCTTCTCTTGGGCCAAAAGTGACGTGAGAGAACTTTTTGGACAGCAAATAAACATCTCTTTCTTCCTTATCTTCATATGTGGATTGTAAAAATGTCCCATACACCTGCAATTAGACAAAACACAAAAGTGTGTGAAGTATTTTTGTTCTGGATAACATAAATAGATTATTGAATAGTTTGCACTAGAAATCACCTGACAAATATGCATATATGCAATATTTTTGGTCATATCCAAGGTATTCATGTCCTCATCATCCTCCCCTTCTTGAAAATAAAGCCGTCCTCGGCGTTGCTTAATCTGAAATGTGGCTAACAAAAGAGACAAGGTGTACATGTTGTATATGTATATGTCATCCATTTTTACTTCCCTTGATTTTTGCATATATGACACATGAATAGATGAGTAACTTGCATAGTTCATAAAATCTAAAGCCAAAAAATTAGCACAAGAAGTAGAAGGCATGAAAATATTGCAACTCAGTTTGCACATATAAGTGAAGCTCTTATTCATTTCAAAAGATTGACAATGCTCATCATTAAACCATCCCAACATTGGTAAATAAACCTTACTTGCATCAAATTTACATGCTACAACATGCTTAAATAAGCAAACATGCAATAAGTCATTCAACACAGAATCATCACCAAGATTAGAGGTCATATTAAAATGATTAAACATTGGTTCTTTTGCATCAATAGTTAATTCAATGGGTGCACTCAAAATTGTTGGTATTTCAGTTGTTTGACCACATGGCAAAGTCAAATTATCAACATAGTCCTCCAAAATAGGTGGTGTGATCAAAGTAGTGGGTAGCTCATCAGATGGTGCATTCAAATTGACAAGACATTCATCATTCTCATGTAGAGATGGAAGATCAGTACCTTTGTCATTACCTCTTATGATCAACTCAGATGATGTAGCCACTCTCGGGGGCGATGTGTCACATGGTGGAGGTGATGTAGTCCTGACAACAACGGATGTGGTTGTCATAGTATGCCTAGTAGTTGAAGGAACAATCATATCAACTCTTGGAATGTGCACCGTGCGCTTGTTCTCCTCGTGGCCAACACGTCGTTTTATTTCCTGTTCAGCTTTGCAAGCAAGATGAAACAAATGGTCCATAGGATAACACTCTTTATGAATTAGTATCTCTTGAATATCACGGTTTAATCCTCCCCAAAATCTATCCATAAAATCATCTTCACTTTCTTCTAAAGAGGAATGCAACAAGGTAGTTTGTAAATCATCATAATATTTTGTTACAGTTTCACTACCTTGTTTTAAGTGTTGCAACTTCTTAATCATGTCACGAGTATAATAAGCAGGGACGAAAGTATGTCGCATGGCAAGTTTCAAATCATCCCAAGTAGTAGGTATATAATCAGGGTGTAACCGACAATATTCACTCCACCAAACCAAAGCATAACCAGTGAAAGAACCAACCGCAACCTTAACCTTTTTATGTTCATTGAAATTATGGGAAGCAAATATATTTTTTATGTCGAACTCCCATTCAATATATAAAGCGGGTTTAAAACGGCCATTAAATGGTGGTATATATACATTGACCTGATCATGTGCATTTGGATGTTTGTGCACCTCTCGTGACGGTTGTGGTATTTGCAAAGGTGGTGGCACGTCTCCCGCGATCGACAAAGCCCATGAATTGACTCTGGATCCTGTCATGATTAGTAGAACAAGAAACAAAACCCAAAAATAATGTTCCTATAACTACTAGGATGTGGTGGTAAAACGCTCACAGTAAAGCAAATATCAATGTCTTACAAGTTCTTACCATGCAGCAGGCGGTGATCGGCAACCAGCGGTGTCAAGTAACTCCGAGTATTGAGTAAAGCGATTGCCAGGGGAGCGTACGTATACACGGTGTAGAAATATGTGGAGCTGGGTTGGCTATATATGGTAGCAAAAGATTAGCAATAATCAATTCAGAGATGCAATGTTGAATAAACGCTCAACGACGGTACTGTGCTGGTCCTAGGCTAGACCGGACTAGAGACGCGAGCCTAGAACACTAATGAGGTCACGGCGTAGCACAACTAGCATCAATGAAGGATTCTAAGTAGCTCTTGACAGCAAGATATAAGTGAAGATCACAACGGCAGTGAAGATAATGATGAAAAACAACTGCCAAGCAGGATATACAACAACTCTCTCACCAACTATCCTCTTGAAAACTTTGAGACAATTTTCTGATAAATTCTTTCAAAGAATGCTACTAACTCAAGCTTTCCAATGCAAAAAGAATCACTCAATTCCGAGTTGATATGAGGAGTCAAAGAATTCTAAAACTGGCCTGAAAAATTGGAACAAGTTGTGTTCACGAACTTCGGAGGGCAAAAAGACCTATTTAGAAGCCGATTTTGAGGTGTCAAATATTGAACTAGCTTCTGCAACTATTTAGATGCGGATCGTCGCTATCTTCAATTTGAGTACTCACCGAGCCAAAACTGTCTTCGTATGAGGAAGATACACCTGTTTTACTGAACAGTGCGCAAAACAGATTCCAATCCGAATTCAGGTACGAGATTGATTCTAGATAGATCCAATTTTTTTTCTTCTCTTTTTTTTTCTCACGCTTTTTTTTCTTTTTCTTCTCCCTCTTTTCTTTTTTTTTCTTTCCTTTTTTCTCTCTTTTTTTTCTTTATCTTCTTTTTCTCCCTCTTTCCAAGACAAACTAGATAAGATGCAGATTCAATCAGGCGAAGATGTGAGTGACCTCAACTATGATTATGACAATAAACAGTGCGTAGCACGTGGTGGAAATTGGTGGATGGGATGGTGGACAGCGGATGGGATAATGATGCAGCGGCTGCGTGACTAATGTGAACAGAACTCGAAACTCTAAAGGAACTAGACACTAAGACCAGCAACTCGACACGGCGATGCAACCGTTAATTCAATAATGCAAACAATGAAAAGAAAATTGCAAAGGCTCAGTCTGGCTAGGACAAAGGATGAATAGATCTAACTTTTGTTTTGTGGCTTTTTCTTGGACAATAGGTAAGAAAATAAATCTAATCTAGGAAAAACTGGAAATTCTCACCGAGCAACCTGAAAACTGATACCACTTGATAAAGGCGGGGGTGTCCCGATCTTTCGATGAGATGATAATTATCGATTTGGTGGAGACGACTTTGACGATCCGACTACAAACATGCACGATGTTGCGCCTTAGCTATCGCTAAACCAACTCCGAGAGGTTATTGACCACGCTGGAGCACGATCAACCAGACCACGAAGGTCTATTCCTGCAAGCAATCGAAGAACGAGCAAGAATATGATAAAGCAATCTGAATATTGCGAATATATATGAAGTATTGATAATGGTGGGGATCCGTAAGCGGTCTTGGTCTGGTCGTTGGACATAAACGAAGTACACGAAGTTGCAATGGCTAACTTTTAACTAAACAAATCCCAAGGAAAAGCTACTAGATGGATCTACTTATATAGGAGCAAGGGGTGGCGGCCAAGGAGGTGGGAGGACGTCCCAAGGCAGCCTAAAACTAAATCTAGGTCGTACAAGGCCAATGGGCCCAAGTGGAGGTGATGTAACACCTTTGGACTTGTAGTTTGACTCGGATTCTGCTGCAGCATCAGATTGTTTCGTCCACAACTCAACGCTCCGGACGAATTTGAAGGTGATTCCAATTGGGTTGGAAAGTGCACGAAATCTAGTTTCCAACAAGAAAAGAATCACCCAATTCGGAGTCCGTATGAAAAACTTGTGTGCGTTTTGAGTCAGGTATGTCTGTGCAGTCCGAATCTGAATCCAGAACGTGAGAGACTTGGACTCTATCTTCTCTTGGGCCAAAAGTGACGTGAGAGAACTTTTTGGACAGCAAATAAACATCTATTTCTTCCTTATCTTCATATGTGGATTGTACAAATGTCCCATACACCTGCAATTAGACAAAAGACAAAAGTGTGTGAAGTATTTTTGTTCTGGATAACATAAATAGATTATTGAATAGTTTGAACTAGAAATCACCTGACAAATATGCATATATGCAATATTTTTGGTCATATCCAAGGTAGTCATGTCCTCATCACAAAGTAATATTTTTATCCTTATGAACAAGAGTATAGTGATTGTTTCTACCATGGTGTACAGAATTTTTATCAAATTGCCATGGTCTACCAAGTAATAAGGAACATGCTTGCATAGGTACCACATCACAATCAACATAATCAGCATATGTAGAGATACTAAAATGCACACGAACAATACATGTTACCTTAACCTTGCTGCTGTTGTTGAACCATTGGATGTAGTAAGGATGTGGATGTGGTCTTGTGGAGAGAGAAAGCTTCTCCACCATCTCCATGCTAGCCAAGTTGTTGCAGCTCCCTCCATCTATGATGACGCGCACAGAACGTTCTTTCACAACTCCCTTGGTATGGAACAAATTGTGCCTCTGATTTTGCTCAGCTTGTGTGACATGCACACTCAAAACACGTTGAGCAACTAAACATTCATACCTGTCAGCGTCTTCAGGAGCCATGTATTGCGTCTCATGATCAGAATCATCTCCACCATGTTCTTCACGTGTAATAAGAGCCAATGTCTCCTCATCATAGTCACTAGCGGACTCATATCCACCACCCTCGGTAGCAATCATCACACGCGGAGATTTGCATTCTCTCGCATAATGACCTCCTCCCTTACAACGACGACAAATAATATCACTTGTGTGCCCTGTTGATGCCCTGGAAGAAGAAGAACTCTGTGTAGGCCCGGCAGGTGCGCTCTTGGCAGATAATGGTGGTTGTTCCTGTTTTCTTGTATCACGGCTGTAGGAGGCACCTGATTGAGGTGCTGGTGCAGTTGAAGTAGAAGATGCACGCGGTGTCCATGATGAAGGTCGGCCTGCAGAAAAGTTAGTTCGCGCCAATGCTTGTCGATCCTTCACTTCACGTTCAGCTTTACAAGCAAGATGGAATAAACGAGTGATATTAGTATACTCCTTATAGTCTAGAATGGTCTGAATCTCTCTATTTAATCCACCCAGAAAACGTGCAAGCATAGCTTCATTCTCCTCAACAATACCACATCGAATCATGCCAGTTTGTAATTCCTGATAATATTCTTCTACAGAATTTTTTCCTTGTCTTAAACACTGCAATTTTTGAAGCAATTCACGTTGATAATATGGTGGAACCCAACGCGTACGCATAGCAGTTTTCAAAGCAGCCCAAGTAGTTGGAATAGGATATAATCTACAATGTTCAGACCACCAGACACATGCAAAACTAGTGAAAGCACAAACAGCAGCAGCAACCCGTCTCTCCTCGGGATATTGTAAACATGTAAAACGTTGTTCAGTTTCTAACTCCCAAGTAAGATATATATCAGGAACATATCTACCCTCAAATGGTGGAATATTCAATTTCAGTTTAGGAATATGGACATCATCTCGTACCTGAGGTGGTGGTGCAGGCCTACCATTATGAATATATACCTGAGGTCGACCTGGTGGTGGTGGTGCTGGTGGCTGCACGTAGTTCGGATTTTGATCAACCTCATCCTCATAATCTCCCACATAATCATCATCCTCCTGGGTACCAGCAGCAGCAGTAGCAGGAGCCAAAGAAGCACCAACAACAGTAGCAGCGGCACCAGAATTTTGTCTTGGCTCAGTAGGAACACGCTGTGCTCGTCCATACTGATTCGGAAGGGGGCGTAGTTGTTGTTGTTGCAGAGGTGCGACAGGTGCAGCCGGTGGTGGAAGACGCGCAAGCAGTTCATTAAATCTGTTATCGAGCTTTGTTTCGAACGTCTTCTCAAGGCCAGTAATCTTCTCCATGGCCTCTTCAAAATTGTTCAGCACATCTTGCACCTGTTCAGTCATCATTTGCTGAAACTTATCATGAAGCTCCTTGTTCGATAAGTTCTCCCAGTCAATCTCGTCGGCTTGTGATCCTGGCATGGTTAGCAGCAATAGAAACTCACAAGAATATGATCCTACAGACTACTAAGAAGTGGTGGTGGTGTATCACAAACCCGTCAAGCAAACCTCAAATTCTTACCAGTTCTTACCCAGCAGCAGGTGGTGATCGGCAACCGTTGTAGTCAAAACTTCTCAAAGCTTGGATAGAGCGATTACCAGGGAGAGTCAAACGCACGACGTAGATGTATGTGGAGCTGGGAAGGCTTATAATATGGTAGCAAAAAGGGTCAGCAATAATCAATTCAGAGATGCAAAATTGAATAAACGCTCAACGACGGTACTGTGCTGGTCCTAGGCTAGACCGTGCTAGAGACGCGAGCCTAGAACACTAACAAAATCACGGCGCTGCACGTAAACAAGGGAAAAGCACACTCTCGATTTTTTTTCGCTCTTTTTTTTGCGCTGCTTTTTTTTTGCGCTGCTCTTTTTTTTTGTGAAAAATCACTATAATGGCGAGTGTCTCAAAACTCTTCCCAGGTCAAACTGACAGGATGGGCACGAAATTTTTGTGACCAAAATTTTTTTTTGACTGCCCGGACCCAAAAACTGGAAACGGGTCAAAAAAAACTTTCTATAACGGCGACTGTCTCAATACGCTTAGAAACACCTAAAAATAGGATAGCCAGAAATTTTTTTGTCAAGTGCGTTTTCCAAAAATTTTGGGCCTAAACGGAGGGTGGTTTCCGGACTCTTTTTTTTTTGGAAACCAACCTCTTCTACGGACGGCAAAAGATTGCTAGAATCCGAAACCTACTCAGACAAGGAAACACGAATCGGAAATTAGATGGATCCCGAAAACAAACCTAATATGCAAGGAACTCGGATTGGTGGTGGATATATGGTGGTGGTATATGGCAGCGGTGGTGGTAGCGGTGGTAGTATATGGATACGGATCGGTGGTGGTATATGGACACGGATTGTTGGTGGTATATGGATACGGATTCGGAGCGGTGGCGGATAAGCGGTGGTGGTAGATGGCAGGGACGATGATGATGGTGCGGCGGCGGCGTGACAACTTATGACCAGAACGCGAAACTCTAAAAGACTAGATTCTAAGACCAGCAACTAGACACGAGGATGCAACCGCAAATTCAACAAAGCAAAACCCTAAAAAGATTATGCAAAGGCTCAGATTGGTTCGGATATGATGAACTAACCCTAATTTTTTTTGTGGCTTTTTCGTGGACTGTAGGTATGAAGAACAGACTCGATCTAAACTACGAAAAACTGTAAAATCTCACCGAGCAACCTGGAAATCTGATACCACTTGATAGAGGCAAAGGTGTCCCGTCTTTCGATGAGATGATGGATATCGCTTTGGTGGCAGTCGACTTTGACGATCCGACTACGAACGTGCGAGGACGTCGCGCCTTAGCAATCGCTAAACCAACTCCGAGAGGTTATTGACCACGCCGGAGCACGATCAACCTGACCACGAGGGTCTGTTTCCTGCGAGCAAACGAAGAGCAAGCAAGAAACTGAGATTGCAATCTGGATATTGCGAATATAAGATGAAAGCTTTATTGATCAAGGTGGGGTTCTGTGACGCCTTTGTCTGGTCGCTGAACACAAACGAAGTACGCGAAGTTGTAGCTATGGCGAACTTTTAATCTAAACAAAACCCTAAGGGCTAAACGATGCCCTAAGGGCTGTATATATGGAGGAAGAGGGGGGAATTTCGTGGCCCTTGGTGGAGGGGTCCGAAATCAACCCTATCTTTTGTTTCCCCACACATACGGACTCTAAAAATAGCCTATACTTATGTATTTCGAAATTACATGGGCCTGGCCCAATAATAAGGTGACGCAGCACCTAAAATAGCCTCAGGACGAAATTTATGAAGTGGCATCTTGTATATTTCGTCCAAGGCTTCATGCACCCATTATGGTGGCTTCAAAGTCCTAAAATCATCACTTGTAACTCCGTTCTTGTTCCCCTTGCGCATGCCATCATCTCCATGCTTGTTCTTGCTCCAATGTTCATCCTTCTCCAAGCTAGGCCCTTCATTTGTAAGCAAAACAAATGTATCCAATTTAGGCAGCATCATATTCTCATGAACATTAGAATCATTACCAAGAAACGAAAGTACCTGGTAATTTAGTTGGCGTGCACGAGCTCTAGTAATTGGTCCAGTATGTATAGCAGCAGGGGCTGTGGGTGTAACAATTGTATTGATGTCCTCATCAGTGGTTGTGCAGGCCTACCATTACGAATATATACCTGAGGTCGACCTGCTGGTGGTGGTGCAGGTGGCTGCACGTAGTGCTGATTTTGATCGACCTCATCCTCATAATCGCCCGCATATTCATCATCCTCCGCATCAGCAGCAGGAGCCACAGAAGTATCAACAACAACACCAACAGTTTGGCCAGGCTGAAGAAGTACACGGCTCGCTCGGCGGAGGGCTGTTTCGCGGCCTGGAGGTAATTGTTTTTGTTGTTGTTGTAGAGGTGCGGCAGGTGCAGCCGGTGGCGGAAGACGCGCAAGCAGTTCATTAAATCTGCTATCGAGCTTTGTTTCGAACGTCTTCTCAATGCCAGTGATCTTCTCCATGGCCTCTTCAAAATTGTTCAGCACATCTTGCACCTGTTCAGTCATCATTTGCTGAAACTTATCTTGAAGCTCCTTGTTCGATAAATTCTCCCAGTCAATCTCGTCGACTTGTGATCCTGGCATGGTTAGCAGCAATAGAAACACACAAGAATATGATCCTACAGACTACGAACAAGTGGTGGTGGTGGGTGTCACAAATCCGTCAAGCAAAACTCAAATTCTTACCAGTTCTTACCCAGCAACAGGCAGTGATCGGCAACCGTTGTAGTCAAAACTCTCAAAGCTTGGATAGAGCGATTACCAGGGAGAGTCAAACGCACGACGTAGATGTATGTGGAGCTGGGAAGGCTTATAATATGGTAGCAAAAAGGGTCAGCAATAATCAATTCAGAGATGCAAAGTTGAATAAACGCTCAACGACGGTACTGTGGTGGTCCTAGGCTAGACTGTGCTAGAGACGCGAGCCTAGAACACCAACAAAATCACGGCGCGGCACGTAAACAAGGGGAAAAGCACACTCTGGGAAAAAAATTCGCTCTTTTTTTTGCGCTGTTTTTTTTTGCGCTGCTCCTTTTTTTTTGCGAAAGATCACTATAATGGCGAGTGTCTCAAAACTCTTCCCAGGTCAAACTGACAGGATGGGCACGAAATTTTTGTGACCAATTTTTTTTTTGACTGCCCGCACCCAAAAACTGGAAACGGGTCAAAAAAAAACTTTCTATAACGGCGACTGTCTCAATACGCTTAGAAACACCTAAAAATAGGATAGCCAGAAATTTTTTTGTCAAGTGCGTTTTCCGAAAATTTTGGGCCTAAACGGAGGGTGGTTTCCGGACTCTTTTTTTTTCCGAAACCTACTCCGTCAAGGAAATACGAATCGGAAACTAGATGGGTTTCAAAAACAAACCTAATATGCAAGGAACTCGGATTGGTGGTGGATATATGGTGGTGGTATATGGCAGCGGTGGTGGTAGCGGTGGTAGTATATGGATATGGGTCGGTGGTGGTATATGGACACGGATTGGTGGTGGTATATGGATACGGATTCGGAGCGGTGGCGGATAAACGGTGGTGGTAGATGGCAGGGGCGATGATGATGGTGCGGCGGTGGCGTGACAACTTATGACCAGAACTCGAAACTCTAAAAGACTAGACTCTAAGACCAGCAACTAGACACGACGATGCAACCGCAAATTCAACAAAGCAAAACCCTAAAAAGATTATGCAAAGGCTCAGATTGGTTCGGATATGATGAACTAACCCTAATTTTTTTTGTGGCTTTTTCGTGGACTGTAGGTATGAAGAACAGACTCGATCTAAACTACGAAAAACTGTAAAATCTCACCGAGCAACCTGGAAATCTGATACCACTTGATAGAGGCAAAGGTGTCCTGTCTTTCGATGAGATGGTGGATTTCACTTTGGTGGAAGTCGACTTTGACGATCCGACTACGAACGTGCGAGGACGTCGCGCCTTAGCAATCGCTAAACCAACTCCGAGAGGTTATTGACCACGCCGGAGCACGATCAACCTGACCACGAGGGTCTGTTTCCTGCGAGCAAACGAGAACAAGCAAGAAACTGAGATTGCAATCTGGATATTGCGAATATAAGATGAAAGCTTTATTGATCAAGGTGGGGTTCTGTGACGCCTTTGTCTGGTCGTTGAACACAAGCGAAGTACGCGAAGTTGCAGCTATGGCGAACTTTTAATCTAAACAAAACCCAAAGTCTAAACGGTGCCCTAAGGGCTGTATATATGGAGGAAGAGAGGGGGAATTTCGTGGCCCTTGGTGGAGGGGTCCGAAATCAACCCTATCTCTTGTTTCCCCACACATACGGACTCTCAAAATAGCCTATACTTATGTATTTCGAAATTACATGGGCCTGGCCCAATAAAAAGGTGACACAGCACCTATAATAGCCTCGGGACGAAATTTATGAAGTGGCATCTTGTTTATTTCGTCCAAGGCTTCATGCACCCATTATGGTGGCTTCAAAGTCCTGAAATCATCACTTGTAACTCCGTTCTTGTTCCCCTTGCGCATGGCATCATCTCCATGCTTGTTCTTGCTCCAATGTTCATCCTTCTCCAAGCTAGGCCCTTCATTTGTAAGCAAAACAAATGTATCCAATTTAGGCAGCATCATATTCTCATGAACATTAGAATCATTACCAAGAAACGAAAGTACCTGATAATTTAATTGGCGTGCGCGAGCTCTAGTAATTGGTCCCGTATATGTAGCAGTGGGGGCTGTGGGTGTAACAATGGTATTAATGTCCTCATCAAGTGGGGTTGTACACGCCCCGGAGTCTCAGGAGTGCCGCCCTTGGTCCTCGGGGGCTCCCTCCCACGTCTTAGTGGTAGCACTTAGCTCCGCGCTAGTGAGAAGACGTCGAAGACTAGACTAGGTGCCGGACGCGGCTTTTCATTTGCTTTCCAAAGTTGGCTCACCCCTCTTTAATTGAAATTTGCTTTCTGGTTCTCTTGCTAGTCTCGCCCTTTCACTTTCTGCCTCTGTTTCTGATAGAGGCAAAGGTGTCCCGTCTTTCGATGAGATGATGGATATCGCTTTAGTGGCAGTCGACTTTGACGATCCGACTACGAACGTGCGAGGACGTCGCGCCTTAGCAATCGCTAAACCAACTCCGAGAGGTTATTGACCATGCCGGAGCACGATCAACCTGACCACGAGGGTCTGTTTCCTGCGAGCAAACGAAGAACAAGCAAGAAACTGAGATTGCAATCTGGATATTGCGAATATAAGATGAAAGCTTTATTGATCAAGGTGGGGTTCTGTGACGCCTTTGTCTGGTCGTTGAACACAAACGAAGTACGCGAAGTTGCAGCTATGGCGAACTTTGAATCTAAACAAAACCCGAAGTCTAAACGATGCCCTAAGGGCTGTATATATGGAGGAAGAGGGGGGGGGGATTTCGTGGTCCTTGGTGGAGGGGTCCGAAATCAACCCTATCTCTTGTTTCCCCACACATACGTACTCTAAAAATAGCCTATACTTATGTATTTCGAAATTACATGGGCCTGGCCCAATAATAAGGTGACGCAGCACCTAAAATAGCCTCGGGACGAAATTTATGAAGTGGCATCTTGTATATTTCGTCCAAGGCTTCATGCACCCATTATGGTGGCTTCAAAGTCCTGAAATCATCACTTGTAACTCCGTTCTTGTTCCCCTTGCGCATGCCATCATCTCCATGCTTGTTCTTGCTCCAATGTTCATCCTTCTTCAAGCTAGGCCCTTCATTTGTAAGCAAAACAAATGTATCCAATTTAGGCAGCATCATATTCTCATGAACATTAGAATCATTACCAAGAAACGAAAGTACCTGGTAATTTAGTTGGCGTGCACGAGATCTAGTAATTGGTCCAGTATGTATAGCAGCAGGGGCTGTGGGTGTAACAATTGTATTGATGTCCTCATCATCCTCCCCTTCTTGATATGAAGTCGTCCTCGACGGCAGTTCATCTTCCTCACCCAAATAAGGCTTCAAATCTGCAATGTTAAAAGTGGGACTAACCCCAAAATCTGCAGGCAGCTCAAGTTTATATGCATTATCATTTATTTTCTCCAACACCTTAAAGGGACCATCAGCACGTGGCATTAACTTTGATTTGCGCATATCAGGAAATCTATCCTTACGCAAATGTAACCAAACAAGATCTCCAGGTGCAAACACAACATGTTTTCTACCCTTATCTCCAGCAAGTTTATATTTAGCATTCATACGCTCAATGTTTTCCTTAGTTAACTCATGCATTTTTAAAATCAATTCAGCACGTTGTTTAGCATCAAAATTAACCTTCTCCGAAGATGGAAGAGGCAACAAATCAATAGGTGCACGAGGTAGGAAACCATACACAACTTCAAAAGGGCACATCTTAGTAGTAGAATGCAATGAACGATTATAAGCAAATTCAATATGAGGCAAGCATTCCTCCCACATTTTCTTATTATTCTTCAAAACAGCCCTAAGCATAGTAGACAACGTTCTATTGACTACTTCAGTTTGTCCATCAGTTTGGGGGTGACAAGTAGTACGAAAAAGCAGTTTAGTCCCCAACTTAGCCCATAAACATCTCCAAAAGTGGCTAAGAAATTTAGTATCACGATCTGAAACAATAGTATTTGGCACACCATGCAAGCGAATAATTTCACGAAAGAACAAATCAGCAACATTAACAGCATCATCGCTTTTATGACATGGTATAAAGTGTGCCATTTTCGAGAATCTATCCACGACAACAAATATGCTATCCCTCCCCTTCTTTGTTCGAGGTAAACCTAAAACAAAGTCCATAGATATATCCTCCCAAGGAACACTAGGTACAGGCAAAGGCATATATAAACCATGAGGATTGAGTCGTGACTTAGCTTTTTGACATGTAGTGTGATGAGGACATGACCACCTTGGATATGACCAAAAATATTGCATATATGCATATTTGTCAGGTGATTTCTAGTGCAAACTATTCAATAATCTATTTATGTTATCCAGAACAAAAATACTTCACACACTTTTGTGTTTTGTCTAATTGCAGGTGTATGGGACATTTGTACAATCCACATATGAAGATAAGGAAGAAAGAGATGTTTATTTGCTGTCCAAAAAGTTCTCTCGCGTCACTTTTGGCCCAAGAGAAGATAGAGTCCAAGTCTCTCACGTTCTGGATTCAGATTCGGACTGCACAGACACACCTGACTCAAAACGCACACAAGTTTTTCATACGGACTCCGAATTGGGTGATTCTTTTTTTGTTGGAAACTAGATTTCGTGCACTTTCCAACCCAATTAGAATCACCTTCAAATTCGTCCGGAGCGTTGAGTTGTGGACGAAACAATCTGATGCTGCAGTAGAATCCGAGTCAAACTACAAGTCCAAAGGTGTTACATCACCTCCACTTGGGCCCATTGGCCTTGTACGACCTAGATTTGTTTTAGGCTGCCTTGGGACGTCCTCCCACCTCCTTGGCCGCCACCCCTTGCTCCTATATAAGTAGATCCATCTAGTAGCTTTTCCTTGGGATTTGTTTAGTTAAAAGTTAGCCATTGCAACTTCGTGTACTTCGTTTGTGTCCAACGACCAGACCAAGACCGCTTCCGGATCCCCACCATTATCAATACCTCATATATATTTGCAATATTCAGATTGCTTTATCATATTCTTGCTCGTTCTTCGATTGCTTGCAGGAATAGACCTTCGTGGTCAGGCTGACCGTGCTTCCGGCATCGTCAGTAACCTCAGGAGATTGGTTTAGCAATTGCTAAGGCGCAACGTCGTGCACGTTTGTAGTCGGATCGTCAAAGTCGTCTCCACCAAATCGATAGTTATCATCTCATCGAAAGATCGGGACCCTCGCCTCTATCAAGTGGTATCAGAGCCTAGATTAGATTTATTTTTTTACCTATTGTCCAAGAAAAAGCCACACAAAAAAAAGTTAGATCTGTTCATCCTTTATCCAAGCCAGTCTGAGCCTTTGCAATTTTCTATTCATTGCTTGCATATTTGAATTATCGGTTGCATCGTCGTGTAAGTTGCTGGTCTTAGCGTCTAGTTCCTTTAGAGTTTCGAGTTCTGTTCACATTAGTCACGCCGCCGCTGCATCATTATCCCTTCCGCTGTCCACCATCCCATCTATTAATTTCCACCATGTGCTACGCACTGTTCATTGTCATAATCATAGTTGAGGCCATTCACATCTTCGCCTGATCCAATCTGCATCTTATCTAGTTTGTCTTGAAAAAAAAAGATAGAGAAAAAAAAGAGAAAAAAGGGAAAAAAAGAAAAAGAGAGAGAAGAAAAAGAAAAAAAAGCGTGAGAAAAAAAAAGAGAGAAGAAAAAAAATCGGATCTATCTAGAATCAATCTCGTACCTGAATTCGGATTGGAATCTGTTTTACGCATTGTTCAGTAAAACAGGTGTATCTTCCTCATACGAAGTCCGTTTTGCCTCCGTGAGTACTCAAATTGAAGCTAGCGACGAGCCTCATCTAAATAGTTGCAGAAGCTTGTTCAATATTTGACACCTCAAAATCGGCTTCTAAATAGGTCTTTTTGCCCTCTGAAGTTCGTGAACACAGCTTGTTCCAATTTTTCAGGCCAGTTTTAGAATTCTTTGACTCCTCATATCAACTCGGAATTGAGTGATTCTTTTTGCATTGGAAAGCTAGAGTTAGTAGCATTCTTTGAAAGAATTTATCAGAAAATTGGCTCAAACTTTTCAAGAGGAAAGTTGGAGAGAGAGTTGTTGTATATCCTGTTTGGCAGTTGTTTTTCATCATTATCTTTACTGCCGTTGTGATCTTCACTTGTATCTTGCTGTCTAGAGCTATTTAGTATCCTTCACTGATGCTAGTTGTGCTACGCCGTGACCTCATTAGTGTTCTAGGCTCGCGTCTCTAGTCCGGTCTAGCCTAGGACCAGCACAGTACCGTCGTTGAGCGTTTATTCAACATTGCATCTTTGAATTGATTATTGCTAATCTTTTGCTACCATATATAGCCAACCTAGCTCCACATATTTCTACACCGTGTATACGTACGCTCCCCTGGCAATCGCTTCACTCAATATTCGGAGTTACTTGACACCGCTGGTTGCCGATCACCGCCTGCTGCATGGTAAGAACTTGTAAGACATTGATATTTGCTTTACTGTGAGCGTTTTACCACCACATCCTAGTAGTTATAGGAATATTATTTTTGGATTTTGTTTCTTGTTCTACTAATCATGACAGGATCCAGAGTCAATTCATGGGCTTTGTCGATCGCAGGAGACATGCCACCACCTATGCAAATACCACGACCGTCACGAGAGGTGCACAAACATCCAAATGCACATGATCATGTTAATGTATCTATACCACCATTTAATGGCCGTTTTAAACCTGCTTTATATATTGAATGGGAGTTCGACATAAAAAATATATTTGCTTCCCATAATTTCAATGAACATAAAAAGGTTAAGGTTGCGGTTGGTTCTTTCACTGGTTATGCTTTGGTTTGGTGGAGTGAATATTGTCGGTTACACCCTGATTATATACCTACTACTTGGGATGATTTGAAACTTGCCATGCGACATACTTTCGTCCCTGCTTATTATACTCGTGACATGATTAAGAAGTTGCAACACTTAAAACAAGGTAGTGAAACTGTAACAAAATATTATGATGATTTACAAACTACCTTGTTGCATTCCTCTTTAGAAGAAAGTGAAGATGATTTTATGGATAGATTTTGGGGAGGATTAAATCGTGATATTCAAGAGATACTAATTCATGAAGAGTGTTATCCTATGGACCATTTGTTTCATCTTGCTTGCAAAGCTGAACAGGAAATAAAATGACGTGTTGGCCACGAGGAGAACAAGCGCACGGTGCACATTCCAAAAGTTGATATGATTGTTCCTTCAACTACTAGGCATACTATGACAACCACATCCGTTGTTGTCAGGACTACATCACCTCCACCATGTGACACATCGCCCCCGAGAGTGGCTACATCATCTGAGTTGATCATAAGAGGTAATGACAAAGGTACTGATCTTCCATCTCTACATGAGAACGATGAATGCCTTGTCAATTTGAATGCACCATCTGATGAGCTACCCACTACTTTGATCACACCACCTATTTTAGAGGACTACATTGATAATTTGACTTTGCCATGTGATCAAACAACTGAAATACCAACAATTTTGAGTGCACCCATTGAATTAACTATTGATGCAAAAGAACCAATGTTTAATCATTTTGATATGACCTCTAATCTTGGTGATGATTCTGTGTTGAATGACTTATTGCATGTTTGCTTATTTAAGCATGTTGTAGCATGTAAATTTGATGCAAGTAAGGTTTATTCACCAATGTTGGGATGGTTTAATGATGAACATTGTCAATCTTTTGAAATGAATAAGAGCTTCACTTATATGTGCAAACTGAGTTGCAATATTTTCATGCCTTCTACTTCTTGTGCTAACTTTTTGGCTTTAGATTTTATGAACTATGCAAGTTACTCATCTATTCATGTGTCATATATGCAAAAATCAAGGGAAGTAAAAATGGATGACATATACATATACAACATGTACACCTTGTCTCTTTTGTTAGCCTCATTTCAGATTAAGCAACGCCGAGGACGGCTTTATTTTCAAGAAGGGGAGGATGATGAGGACATGACTACCTTGGATATGACAAAAAATATTGCATATATGCATATTTGTCAGGTGATTTCTAGTGCAAACTATTCAATAATCTATTTATGTTATCCAGAACAAAAATACTTCACACACTTTTGTGTTTTGTCTAATTGCAGGTGTATGGGACATTTGTACAATCCACATATGAAGATAAGGAAGAAAGAGATGTTTATTTGCTGTCCAAAAAGTTCTCTCGCGTCACTTTTGGCCCAAGAGAAGATAGAGTCCAAGTCTCTCACGTTCTGGATTCAGATTCGGACTGCACAGACATACCTGACTCAAAACGCACACAAGTTTTTCATACGGACTCCGAATTGGGTGATTCTTTTCTTGTTGGAAACTAGATTTCGTGCACCTTCCAACCCAATTGGAATCACCTTCAAATTCGTCCGGAGCGTTGAGTTGTGGACGAAACAATCTGATGCTGCAGCAGAATCCGAGTCAAACTACAAGTCCAAAGGTGTTACATCACCTCCACTTGGGCCCATTGGCCTTGTACGACCTAGATTTAGTTTTAGGCTGCCTTGGGACGTCCTCCCACCTCCTTGGCCGCCACCCCTTGCTCCTATATAAGTAAATCCATCTAGTAGCTTTTCCTTGGGATTTGTTTAGTTAAAAGTTAGCCATTGCAACTTCGTGTATTTCGTTTGTGTCCAACGACTAGACCAAGACCGCTTCCGGATCCCCACCATTATCAATACCTCATATATATTTGCAATATTCAGATTGCTTTATCATATTCTTGCTCGTTCTTCGATTGCTTGCAGGAATAGACCTTCGTGGTCAGGCTGACCGTCCTTCCGGCATCGTCAGTAACCTCAGGAGATTGGTTTAGCAATTGCTAAGGCGCAACGTCGTGCACGTTTGTAGTCGGATCGTCAAAGTCGTCTTGATGAGGACATGACTACCTTGGATATGATCAAAAATATTTCATATATGCATATTTGTCAGGTGATTTCTAGTGCAAACTATTCAATAATCTATTTATGTTATCCAGAACAAAAATACTTCACACACTTTTGTGTTTTGTCTAATTGCAGGTGTATGGGACATTTGTACAATCCACATATGAAGATAAGGAAGAAAGAGATGTTTATTTGCTGTCCAAAAAGTTCTCTCACGTCACTTTTGGCCCAAGAGAAGATAGAGTCCAAGTCTCTCACGTTCTGGATTCAGATTCGGACTACACAGATACACCTGACTCAAAACGCACACAAGTTTTTCATACGGACTCCGAATTGGGTGATTCTTTTTTTGTTGGAAACTAGATTTCGTGCACTTTCCAACCCAATTGGAATCACCTTCAAATTCGTCCGGAGCGTTGAGTTGTGGATGAAACAATCTGATGCTGCAGCAGAATCCGAGTCAAACTACAAGTCCAAAGGTGTTACATCACCTCCACTTGGGCCCATTGGCCATGTACGACCTAGATTTAGTTTTAGGCTGCCTTGGGACGTCCTCCCACCTCCTTGGCCTCCATCCCTTGCTCCTATATAAGTAGATCCATCTAGTAGCTTTTCCTTGGGATTTGTTTAGTTAAAAGTTAGCCAACGCAACTTCGTGTACTTCGTTTGTGTCCAACGACCAGATCAAGACCGCTTACGGATCCCCACCATTATCAATACCTCATATATATTTGCAATTTCAGATTGCTTTATCATATTCTTGCTCGTTCTTCGATTGCTTGCAGGAATAGACCTTCGTGGTCAGGCTGACCGTGCTTCCGGCATCGTCAGTAACCTCAGGAGATTGGTTTAGCGATTGCTAAGGCGCAACGTCGTGCACGTTTGTAGTCGGATCGTCAAAGTCGTCTCCACCAAATCGATAGTTATCATCTCATCGAAAGATCGGGACACCCTCGCCTCTATCAAGTGGTATCAAGTGGTATCAGTTTTCAGGTTGCTCGGTGAGAATTTCCAGTTTTTCCTAGATTAGATTTTTTTTCTTACCTATTGTCCAAGAAAAAGCCACAAAAAAAAGTTAGATCTGTTCATCCTTTATCCAAGCCAATCTGAGCCTTTGCAATTTTCTATTCATTGCTTGCATAGTTGAATTATCGGTTGCATCGTCGTGTCAGTTGCTGGTCTTAGTGTCTAGTTCCTTTAGAGTTTCGAGTTCTGTTCACATTAGTCACGCCGCCGCTGCATCATTATCCGTTCCGCTGTCCACCATCCCATCTATTAATTTCCACCACGTGCTATGCACTGTTCATTGTCATAATCATAGTTGAAGTCATTCACATCTTCGCCTGATCCAATCTGCATCTTATCTAGTTTGTCTTGGAAAGAGGGAGAAAAAAAAAGATAGAGAAAAAAAAAGAGAAAAAAAGGAAAGAAAAAGAGAGAGAAGAAAAAAAAAGCGTGAGAAAAAAAAGAGAGAAGAAAAAAATTGGATCTATCTAGAATCAATCTCGTACCTGAATTCGGATTGGAATCTGTTTTGCGCACTATTCAGTAAAACAGGTGTATCTTCCTCATACGAAGTCCGTTTTGGCTCCGTGAATACTCAAATTGAAGATAGCGACGAGCCGCATCTAAATAGTTGCAGAATCAAGTTCAATATTTGACACCTCAAAATCGGCTTCTAAATAGGTCTTTTTGCCCTCCAAAGTTCGTGAACACAGCTTGTTCCATTTTTCCAGGCCGGTTTTAGAATTCTTTGACTCCTCATATCAACTCAGAATTGAGTGAATCTTTTTACATTGGAAAGCTTGAGTTAGTAGCATTATTTGAAAGAATTTATCAGAAAATTGTCTCAAACTTTTCAAGAGGAAAGTTGGAGAGAGAGTTGTTATATATCCTGCTTGGCAGTTGTTTTTCATCATTATCTTCACTGCCGTTGTGATCTTCACTTATATCTTGCTGTCAAGAGCTACTTAGTATCCTTCATTGATGCTAGTTGTGCTACGCTGTGACCTCATTAGTGTTCTAGGCTCGCGTCTCTAGTCCGGTCTAGCCTAGGACCAGCACAGTACCGTCGTTGAGCATTTATTCAACATTGCATCTTTGAATTGATTATTGCTAATCTTTTGCTACCATATATTGCCAACCCAGCTCCACATATTTCTACACCGTGTATACGTACGCTCCCCTGGCAATCGCTTTACTCAATATTCGGAGTTACTTGACACCGCTGGTTACCGATCACCGCCTGCTGCATGGTAAGAACTTGTAAGACATTGATATTTGCTTTATTGTGAGCGTTTTACCACCACATCCTAGTAGTTATAGGAACATTATTTTTGGGTTTTGTTTCTTGTTCTACTAATCATGA
Source organism: Triticum dicoccoides (assembly GCF_002162155.2). Taxonomy (NCBI): domain Eukaryota; kingdom Viridiplantae; phylum Streptophyta; class Magnoliopsida; order Poales; family Poaceae; genus Triticum; species Triticum dicoccoides. The sequence continues at coordinate 315,712,349 of NC_041386.1, read as the reverse complement.
CAGGATCCAGAGTCAATTCATGGGCTTTGTCGATCGCGGGAGACGTGCCACCACCTTTGCAAATACCACAACCGTCACGAGAGGTGCACAAACATCCAAATGCACATGATCAGGTTAATGTATCTATACCACCATTTAATGGCCGTTTTAAACCTGCTTTATATATTGAATGGGAGTTCGACATAAAAAATATATTTGCTTCCCATAATTTCAATGAACATAAAAAGGTTAAGGTTGCGGTTGGTTCTTTCACTGGTTATGCTTTGGTTTGGTGGAGTGAATATTGTCGGTTACACCCTGATTATATACCTACTACTTGGGATGATTTGAAACTTGCCATGCGACATACTTTCGTCCCTGCTTATTATCCTCGTGACATGATTAAGAAGTTGCAACACTTAAAACAAGGTAGTGAAACTGTAACAAAATATTATGATGATTTACAAACTACCTTGTTGCATTCCTCTTTAGAAGAAAGTGAAGATGATTTTATGGATAGATTTTGGGGAGGATTAAACCGTGATATTCAAGAGATACTAATTCATGAAGAGTGTTATCCTATGGACCATTTGTTTCATCTTGCTTGCAAAGCTGAACAGGAAATAAAACGACGTGTTGGCCACGAGGAGAACAAGCGCATGGTGCACATTCCAAGAGTTGATATGATTGTTCCTTCAACTACTAGGCATACTATGACAACCACATCCGTTGTTGTCAGGACTACATCACCTCCACCATGTGACACATCGCCCCCGAGAGTGGCTACATCATCTGAGTTGATCATAAGAGGTAATGACAAAGGTACTGATCTTCTATCTCTACATGAGAATGATGAATGCCTTGTCAATTTGAATGCACCATCTGATGAGATACCCACTACTTTGATCACACCACCTATTTTAGAGGACTACGTTGATAATTTGACTTTGTCATGTGATCAAACAACTGAAATACCAACAATTTTGAGTGCACCCATTGAATTAACTATTGATGCAAAAGAACCAATGTTTAATCATTTTGATATGACCTCTAATCTTGGTGATGATTCTGTGTTGAATGACTTATTGCATGTTTGCTTATTTAAGCATGTTGTAGCATGTAAATTTGATGCAAGTAAGGTTTATTCACCAATGTTGGGATGGTTTAATGATGAACATTGTCAATCTTTTGAAATGAATAAGAGCTTCACTTATATGTGCAAACTGAGTTGCAATATTTTCATGCCTTCTACTTCTTGTGCTAACTTTTTGGCTTTAGATTTTATGAACTATGCAAGTTACTCATCTATTCATGTGTCATATATGCAAAAATCAAGGGAAGTAAAAATGGATGACATATACATATACAACATGTACACCTTGTCTCTTTTGTTAGCCTCATTTCAGATTAAGCAACGCCGAGGACGGCTTTATTTTCAAGAAGGGGAGGATGATGAGGACATGACTACCTTGGATATGACAAAAAATATTGCATATATGCATATTTGTCAGGTGATTTCTAGTGCAAACTATTCAATAATCTATTTATGTTATCCAGAACAAAAATACTTCACACACTTTTGTGTTTTGTCTAATTGCAGGTGTATGGGACATTTGTACAATCCACATATGAAGATAAGGAAGAAAGAGATGTTTATTTGCTGTCCAAAAAGTTCTCTCGCGTCACTTTTGGCCCAAGAGAAGATAGAGTCCAAGTCTCTCACGTTCTGGATTCAGATTCGGACTGCACAGACATACCTGACTCAAAACGCACACAAGTTTTTCATACGGACTCCGAATTGGGTGATTCTTTTTTTATTGGAAACTAGATTTCGTGCACTTTCCAACCCAATTGGAATCACCTTCAAATTCGTCCGGAGCGTTGAGTTGTGGACGAAACAATCTGATGCTGCAGCAGAATCCGAGTCAAACTACAAGTCCAAAGGTGTTACATCACCTCCACTTGGGCCCATTGGCCTTGTACGACCTAGATTTAGTTTTAGGCTGCCTTGGGACGTCCTCCCACCTCCTTGGCCGCCACCCCTTGCTCCTATATAAGTAGATCCATCTAGTAGCTTTTCCTTGGGATTTGTTTAGTTAAAAGTTAGCCAACGCAACTTCGTGTACTTCGTTTGTGTCCAACGACCAGACCAAGACCGCTTACGGATCCCCACCATTATCAATACCTCATATATATTTGCAATATTCAGATTGCTTTATCATATTCTTGCTCGTTCAAGAGATGCTTTTATGGATAGATTTTGGGGAGGATTAAACCGTGATATTCAAGAGATACTAATTCATGAAGAGTGTTATCCTATGAACCATTTGTTTCATCTTGCTTGCAAAGCTGAACAGGAAATAAAACGACGTGTTGGCCACGAGGAGAACAAGCGCACGGTGCACATTCCAAGAGTTGATATGATTGTTCCTTCAACTACTAGGCATACTATGACAACCACATCCGTTGTTGTCAGGACTACATCACCTCCACCATGTGACACATCGCCCCCGAGAGTGGCTACATCATCTGAGTTGATCATAAGAGGTAATGACAAAGGTACTGATCTTCCATCTCTACATGAGAATGATGAATGCCTTGTCAATTTGAATGCACCATCTGATGAGCTACCCACTACTTTGATCACACCACCTATTTTAGAGGACTACGTTGATAATTTGACTTTGCCATGTGATCAAACAACTGAAATACCAACAATTTTGAGTGCACCCATTGAATTAACAATTGATGCAAAAGAACCAATGTTTAATCATTTTGATATGACCTCTAATCTTGGTGATGATTCTGTGTTGAATGACTTATTGCATGTTTGCTTATTTAAGCATGTTGTAGCATGTAAATTTGATGCAAGTAAGGTTTATTCACCAATGTTGGGATGGTTTAATGATGAACATTGTCAATCTTTTGAAATGAATAAGAGCTTCACTTATATGTGCAAACTGAGTTGCAATATTTTCATGCCTTTTACTTCTTGTGCTAATTTTTTGGCTTTAGATTTTATGAACTATGCAAGTTACTCATCTATTCATGTGTCATATATGCAAAAATCAAGGGAAGTAAAAATGGATGACATATACATATACAACATGTACACCTTGTCTCTTTTGTTAGCCACATTTCAGATTAAGCAACGCCGAGGACGGCTTTATTTTCAAGAAGGGGAGGATGATGAGGACATGACTACCTTGGATATGATCAAAAATATTTCATATATGCATATTTGTCAGGTGATTTCTAGTGCAAACTATTCAATAATCTATTTATGTTATCCAGAACAAAAATACTTCACACACTTTTGTGTTTTGTCTAATTGCAGGTGTATGGGACATTTGTACAATCCACATATGAAGATAAGGAAGAAAGAGATGTTTATTTGCTGTCCAAAAAGTTCTCTCACGTCACTTTTGGCCCAAGAGAAAATAGAGTCCAAGTCTCTCACGTTCTGGATTCAGATTCGGACTGCACAGACACACCTGACTCAAAACGCACACAAGTTTTTCATACGGACTCCGATTTGGGTGATTCTTTTTTTGTTGGAAACTAGATTTCGTGCACTTTCCAACCCAATTGGAATCACCTTCAAATTCGTCCGGAGCGTTGAGTTGTGGACGAAACAATCTGATGCTGCAGCAGAATCCGAGTCAAACTACAAGTCCAAAGGTGTTACATCACCTCCACTTGGGCCCATTGGCCTTGTACGACCTAGATTTAGTTTTAGGCTGCCTTGGGACGTCCTCCCACCTCCTTGGCCTCCACCCCTTGCTCCTATATAAGTAGATCCATCTAGTAGCTTTTCCTTGGGATTTGTTTAGTTAAAAGTTAGCCAACGCAACTTCGTGTACTTCGTTTGTGTCCAACGACCAGACCAAGACCGCTTACGGATCCCCACCATTATCAATACCTCATATATATTTGCAATATTCAGATTGCTTTATCATATTCTTGCTCGTTCTTTGATTGCTTGCAGGAATAGACCTTCGTGGTCAGGCTGACCGTGCTTCCGGCATCGTCAGTAACCTCAGGAGATTGGTTTAGCGATTGCTAAGGCGCAACGTCGTGCACGTTTGTAGTCGGATCGTCAAAGTCGTCTCCACCAAATCGATAGTTATCATCTCATCGAAAGATCGGGACACCCTCGCCTCTATCACGTCTCCACCAAATCGATAGTTATCATCTCATCGAAAGATCGGGACCCTCGCCTCTATCATAGTGCAGCGAGCAATAAAACGCTCAACATCCCATCTCATCTTTGGCCAAAAGAAATGTGTAGCAAGTACGTCCTCCGTCTTCTTCACGCCAAAGTGTCCCATTAATCCTCCTCCATGCGCCTCCTGCAACAACAAAAGACGAACGGAGCTAGCTGGAATGCATAGCTTGTTAGCACGAAACACAAATCCATCGTTAACAACAAACTTGTTCCACATTCTTCCTTCTTTACAATTCTGCATTACATCTTTAAAATCAGCATCATGCACATATTGATCTTTGATGGTCTCCAAACCAAATATTTTGAGGTCCAGTTGTGAAAGCATAGTATAGCGGCGAGACAATGCATCAGCAATAACATTTTCTTTTCCCTTCTTGTGTTTAATGACATAAGGAAAAGTCTCAATGAATTCAACCCATTTAGCATGTCTACGATTCAGTTTAGCTTGACTTTTAATATGTTTCAAAGATTCATGATCAGAATGTATAACAAATTCTTTGGGCCATAAGTAATGTTGCCATGTTTCTAAAGTCCGAACAAGAGCATATAATTCTTTATCATAAGTAGAATAATTCAGACTAGGCCCACTCAATTTTTCAGAAAAGTATGCAACAGGTTTGCCATCTTGTAATAACACACCGCCTAATCCAATTCCACTAGCATCACATTCATGCTCAAAAGTCTTATTAAAATCAGGAAGTTGGAGTAAAGGAGCATGTGTCAACTTATCTTTCAATACCGAGAAGGCTTCTTCCTGTGCGGTACCCCAAAGAAAAGGCACATCTTTCTTTGTAAGCTCATTGAGAGGTGCAGCAATGGTGCTGAAATCTCTCACAAAACGCCTATAGAATCCAGCGAGACCAAGAAAACTCCTCACTTGTGTGACCGTTTTGGGCTGCGGTCAACTCTCAATAGCTTCAATCTTGGCTTTATCAACTTCAATTCCCTGTGGAGTAACAACATAGCCAAGAAAAGATACTCGGTCGATGCAAAAGGTGCACTTCCCAAGGTTACCAAACAAACGTGCATCACGTAGAGCAATAAAAACAGCACGTAAATGTTCCAAATGTTGTTCCAAAGATCTGCTATAAATCAATATGTCATCAAAGTAAACTACCACAAATCATCCAATGAAAGCACGTAAAACTTCGTTCATTAATCTCATGAAAGTACTAGGTGCATTAGTTAACCCAAAAGGCATGACTAACCACTCATATAATCCAAAATTAGTTTTAAATGTTGTTTTCCATTCATCTCCCAATTTCATACGAATTTGATGGTATCCACTATGCAAATCAACTTTGGAGAATATTGTAGAGCCACTCAATTCATCAAGCATATCATCGAGCCTAGGAATAGGATGACGATAACGAATAGTAATATTATTAATGCCTCTACAATCAACACACATACGTGATGTACCATCCTTTTTTGGCACTAGAATAATAGGAACAGCACAAGGACTAAGGGATTCGTGTATATAACCTTTGTCGAGAAGCTCTTGTACTTGACGCATAATCTCCTTCTTCTCCTCTGGATTGGTACGGTATGGTGCACGGTTTGGCAGTGAAGCACCGGGAATTAAGTCAATCTGATGCTCAATCCCTCGAATAGGCGGTAATCCCGGTGGCACGTCTTGTGGAAAGACGTCAGCGAACTCCTCCAAAATGTTAGTGACAGCAGGAGGCAAAGAGGAAGGCACGTCCTCGAATGAAAATAATGCCTCTTTGCACACAAAAGCATAGCAAACAGATTTGCTGAAATCTAGCTCATCAATATCAGATTTGGTGGCAATAAACATGCACTTTTCAATTTAATTTCAGAAGCAACACTAGATGGTTTATTATTAGGCTTCATTTGTTGCTCAAATTCTTTTGCCACAATCTGATTTTCACTCTTATTCTTCTCCTGTTTTGCTTTATTAGCTCTATTAATATCTTCTTTCAAAATGGAATCAGGAGTCATAGGAAGCAAAGTAATATTTTTATCCTTATGAACAAGAGTATAGTGATTGTTTCTACCATGGTGTACAGAGTTTTTATCAAATTGCCATGGTCTACCAAGTAATAAGGAACATGCTTGCATAGGTACCACATCACAATCAACATAATCAGCATATGTAGAGATACTAAAATGCACACGAACAATACGTGTTACCTTAACCTTGCCGCTGTTGTTGAACCATTGGATGTAGTAAGGATGTGGATGTGGTCTTGTGGTGAGAGAAAGCTTCTCCACCATCTCCATGCTAGCCAAGTTGTTGCAGCTCCCTCCGTCTATTATGACGTGCACAGAACGTTCCTTCACAACTCCCTTGGTATGGAACAAATTGTGCCTCTGATTTTGCTCAGCTTATGTGACCTGCACACTCAAAACACGTTGAGCAACTAAACATCTATACCTATCAGCGTCTTCAGGAGCCATGTATTGCGTCTCATGAACAGAATCATCTCCACCATGTTCTTCACGTGTAATAAGAGCCAAAGTCTCCTCATCATAGTCACTAGCGGAATCATATCCACCATCTGCGGTAGCAATCATCACACGCGGAGATTTGCATTCTCTCGCATAATGACCTCCTCCCTTACAACGACGACAAATAATATCACTTGTGTGCCCTGTTGATGCCATGGAAGAAGAAGAACTCTGTGCAGGCCCAGCAGGTGCGCTCATGGCAGATAATGGTGGTTGTGCCTATTTTCTTGTATCACGACTGGAGGAGGCACCTGATTGAGGTGCTGGTGCAGTTGAAGTAGAAGATGCACGCGGTGTCCATGATGAAGGTCGGCCTGCAGAAAAGTTAGATCGCGCCAATGCTTGTCGATCCTGCACTTCACGTTCAGCTTTACAAGCAAGATGGAATAAACGAGTGATATTAGTATACTCCTTATAGTCTAGAATGGTCTGAATCTCTCTATTTAATCCACCCAGAAAACGTGCAAGCATAGCTTCATTCTCCTCAACAATACCACATCTAATCATGCCAGTTTGTAATTCCTGATAATATTCTTCTACAGAATTTTTCCCTTGTCTTAAACGCTGCAATTTTTGAAGCAATTCACGTTGATAATATGGTGGAACCCAACGCGTACGCATAGCAGTTTTCAAAGCAGCCCAAGTAGTTGGAATAGGATATAATCTACAATGTTCAGACCACCATACACATGCAAAACTAGTGAAAGCACAAACAGCAGCAGCAACCCGTCTCTCCTCGGGATATTGTAAACATGTAAAATGTTGTTCAGTTTCTAACTCCCAAGTAAGATATATATCAGGAACATATCTATCCTGAAATGGTGGAATATTCAATTTTAGTTTAGGAATATGCACATCATCTCGTACCTGAGGCGGTGGTGCAGGCCTACCATTACGAATATATACCTGAGGTCGACCTGCTGGTGGTGGTGCTGGTGGGTGCACATAGTTCTGATTTTGATCAACCTCATCCTCATAATCGCCCGCATACTCATCATCCTCCAGCAGCAGCAGTAGCAGGAGCCAAAGAGGCATCAATAACAGGAACAGCAGCACCAGAAGTTTGGCCATCCTCAATAGGAACACGCTTCGCTCGTCCATACTGATTCGGAATGATGCGTTGTTGTTGGTGTTGCAGAGGTGCGATAGGTGCAGCCGGCGGCGGTGGTGGTAAACGCGCGAGCAATTCATTAAACTTGCTATCAAGCTTTGTTTCGAACGTCTTCTCCATGCCATCTATCTTCTCCATGGCCTCGTCAAATCCGTTTAGCACATCTTGCACGTGTCCACTCATCATTTGCTAAAATTTATCATGTAGCTGTTTGTTCGTCAGGTTCTCCCAATCAGTCTCATCGGCTTGTGATCCTACCATCGTTAGCAGCAAATAGAAACACACAAGAATATGATCCTACAGACTACTAAGAAGTGGTGGTGGTGTATCACAAACCCGTCAAGCAAAACTCAAATTCTTACCAGTTCTTACCCAGCAGCAGGCGGTGATCGGCAACCGTTGTAGTCAAAACTGTCAAAGCTTGGATAGAGCAATTACCAGGGAGAGTCAAACGCATGACGTAGATGTATGTGGAGCTGGGAAGGCTTATAATATGGTAGCAAAAAGGGTCAGCAATAATCAATTCAGAGATGCAAAGTTGAATAAACGCTCAACGACGGTACTCTGCTGGTCCTAGGCTAGACCGTGCTAGAGACGCGAGCCTAGAACACTAACAAAATCACGGCGCTGCACGTAAACAAGGAAAAAGCACACTCTAGAATTTTTTTTTCGCTCTTTTTTTTGCGCTCTTTTTTTTTGCGCTGCTTTTTTTTGCGAAAAATCACTATAATGGCAAGTGTCTCAAAACTCTTCCTAGGTGAAACTGACAGGATGGGCATGAAATTTTTTCGACCAAATTTTTTTTTCGTTTTTTCGACTGCCCGGACCCAAAAACTGGAAACGGGTCAAAAAAAACTTCCTATAATGGCACCTGTCTCAAAACACTCAGAAACACCTAAAAATAGGATAGCCAGAATTTTTTTCGAAAAATGCGTTTTCGAAATTTTTTGGGCCTAAACGGAGGGTGGTTTCCGGACTCTTTTTTTTTCCGAAACCTACTCCGGCAAGGAAACACGAATCGGAATCTAGATGGATCTCAAAAACACACCTAATATGCAAGGAACTCGGATTGGTGGTGGATATATGGTGGTGGTATATGGCAGCCGTGGTGGTATATGGCAGCGGTGGTAATATATGGATATGGATCGGTGGTGGTATATGGATACGGATTGGTGGTGGCATATGGATACGGATTCGGAGCGGTGGTGGTAGGTGACAGGGGCGATGATGATGGTGCGCTGGCGGCGTGACAACTTATGACCAGAACTCGAAACTCTAAATGACTAACGCTAAGACCAGCAACTAGACACGACGATGCAACCGCAAATTCAACAAAGCAAAACCCTAAAAAGATTATGCAAAGGCTCAGATTGGTTCGGATATGATGAACTAACCCTATTTTTTTTGGCTTTTTCGTGGACTGTAGGTATGAAGAACAGATTCGATCTAAACTACGAAAAACTGTAAAATCTCACTGAGCAACCTGGAAATCTGATACCACTTGATAGAGGCAAAGGTGTCCCGTCTTTCGATGAGATGATGGATATCGCTTTGGTGGCAGTCGACTTTGACGATCCGACTACGAACGTGCGAGGACGTCGCGCCTTAGCAATCGCTAAACCAACTCCGAGAGGTTATTGACCACGCCGGAGCACGATCAACCTGACCACGAGGGTCTGTTTCCTGCGAGCAAACGAAGAACAAGCAAGAAACTCATATTGCAATCTGGATATTGCGAATATAAGATGAAAGCTTTATTGATCAAGGTGGGGTTCTGTGATGCCTTTGTCTGGTCGTTGAACACAAACGAAGTACGCGAAGTTGGAGCTATGGCGAACTTTTAATCTAAACAAAACCCAAAGTCTAAACGATGCCCTAAGGGCTGTATATATGGAGGAAGAGGGGGGGAATTTCGTGGTCCTTGGTGGAGGGGTCCGAAATCAACCCTATCTCTTGTTTCCCCACACATACGTACTCTAAAAATAGCCTATACTTATGTATTTCGAAATTACATGGGCCTGGCCCAATAATAAGGTGACGCAGGACCTAAAATAGCCTCGGGACGAAATTTATGAAGTGGCATCTTGTATATTTCGTCCAAGGCTTCATGCACCCATTATGGTGGCTTCAAAGTCCTGAAATCATCACTTGTAACTCCGTTCTTGTTCCCCTTGCGCATGCCATCATCTCCATGCTTGTTCTTGCTCCAATGTTCATCCTTCTCCAAGCTAGGCCCTTCATTTGTAAGCAAAACAAATGTATCCAATTTAGGCAGCATCATATTCTCATGAACATTAGAATCATTACCAAGAAACGAAAGTAGCTGGTAATTTAGTTGGCGTGCACGAGCTCTAGTAATTGGTCCAGTATGTATAGCAGCAGGGGCTGTGGGTGTAACAATTGTATTGATGTCCTCATTAGTTTCTGCCTTCGTTTCTTTGGTCGGCCTGTACTCTCTTTCGCGTCCTCGCAAGGGGTCTGAACAGGTACCTTCGTGAGCTTCCTTCTTCTGTTTTTCACGAGGTACCCTCGTTCGAGCCTACAAGCTGGCGCACCTCTCCCTCAATCCGTGCCCCTCGGGTACCGCGATGCGAAGCGCTGGGTCAAAGCCAGTGGTGTCTGCGACCAAACCTCGGGAGAACGACAAACCTCTTGATGATTTTTTTTGTAGTTCCTAAGCGCCTATCAGGTCAAGGAGGCCTCGATAGGCACCAGGAAGCAAGCAAGCGCCTCGTGAGGAGGAGGCTGCTCCAAGCAAGTCAAGCTAAGTTATCCGTACATAAAACGACGATGTTGCGACACAGCACAGGAGCAACAAACATAGCATAATGATTGAGATCATAATTCGATACACGCCCCTCAAGGGCACATTCTGGTTTCCTTTTGATGCAAGAAGGAAAGGAAGAACAAAATAAAAGCGGCGTCTGCCCCAACAGCGGTCCACGGGGGCAGGCTCCTGGCGTCGTCCCGAGCTCAGCCGGACCCCTCCTCGCGCTTCACAAAGGCGCGGCGGCGAGACGACCCACTGCCGCCTTCAAAGCGGGCGTGGTGGCACGGCGGCTGGTCATAACCACCGCTGCTGGAGCTGTCGCTGGAGGAAGAACCACCGTAGCTGGACGAGACGTGGTCAGCCCCAAGGACGGGTTCGCCCTCCTCCTCATCACGACCATCGCCAAGGCCGAGCACCTCCTCGCCGTGGTTGGCCTCGGGGCAGCACCTGGCGCGGCGGCCATCTTCCCCAAACACCCTCACGTAGAGGGTCGCGTCACCATCATACTTGAAATGGAGGGTGCATCGCTTGCCTTGGCCACGCGTGCGGGCAAATGTCTGCCAGCCACGGGCCAGGGCTATGTTGCCCATGACGGAGACCTCGACCGCAAGCCAGGAAGCCCTGCTGCAGCAGCCGTCCGCCTGCAGCCAGAACCCGCCTGGACCAGAGGCTGGCAGCTCGTCGACAAAGAAACGCGGGAGCTGAAGCCAGTTGCCAGCCAGGTTCTCTGACCAGATGGCGAACTCCGGCAGCACCTCCGTCGAGTGGAAGCGCGGCCAGGGAGGACGCGCGACCATTGCACGTCTCCCTTCATCGACAGGACCGCCACGACCGGAGCGACCCCTGCCATGCGAAGCGGCACCACCACGGCTGTGCGGGGCCGCGGTGGGGGTCGCGGTGTGCTTGCGGGGACGGCCGCGTCCACGCTTGGGCGCCGGAGAGCCGGTCCCCTTGCGAGGGGCCTTCCCTTTCTCCGCGGCGGAGAACCTCTTCGACGGCGCCATTAGTGTTGCAAGTGGCGATGGAGCAAAGAGCAAGAAGAAAGCGGAATGGGAAGAGATGGGCGACGGTGGCTCTGCCCCCCTCCCCATTTATAGCAGAAGAAGGCCAACTAGCGCCCCCACGATCACAGCTAATGATGGTTTTTCCCTGCATGCAGCAGAGACTCGTCAAATCTGGCAGTTGTCGAGGCGACGTGGGGAAGCAGAGACGCCCACGTCCAATCAACCGCCACGCGTCGACCAAGGCCGCGGGCTATTGGGGCCCGCGGCGCTCCGCACTTGCCCCTTAGGCTTTGCCTCGAAGCCAGGCCCGTGCGCTCCTTGGGCCCGGGAGCAAGCAAGATGGAATAAACGAGTGATATTAGTATACTCCTTATAGTCTAGAATGGTCTGAATCTCTCTATTTAATCCACCCAGAAAACGTGCAAGCATAGCTTCATTCTCCTCAACAATACCACATCTAATCATGCCAGTTTGTAATTCCTGATAATATTCTTCTACAGAATTTTTTCCTTGTCTTAAGCGCTGTAATTTTTGAAGCAATTCACGTTGATAATATGGTGGAACCCAACGCGTACGCATAGCAGTTTACAAAGCAGCCCAAGTAGTTGGAATAGGATATAATCTACAATGTTCAGACCACCATACACATGCAAAACTAGTGAAAGCACAAACAGCAGCAGCAACTCGTCTCTCCTCAGGATATTGTAAACATGTAAATCGTTGTTCAGTTTCTAACTCCCAAGTAAGATATATATCAGGAACATATCTACCCTCAAATGGTGGAATATTCAATTTCAGTTTAGGAATATGGACATCATCTCGTACCTGAGGTGGTGGTGCAGGCCTACCATTACGAATATATACCTGAGGTCGACCTGCTGGTGGTGGTACAGGTGGCTGCACGTAGTGCTGATTTTGATCAACCTCATCCTCATAATCTCCCACATAATCATCCTCCTCCGCATCAGCAGCAGGAGCCACAGAAGTATCAACTCCAGCACCAACAGTTTGGCCAAACGCAAGAGGAACACGGCTTGCTCGGTGGAGGTCTGTTTCGCGACGTGGAGGTAGTTGTTGTTGTTGTTGTTGGAGAGGTGCGTTAGGTGCAGCGGGTGGTGGTGGTGGAAGACGCGCGAGCAATTCATTAAACTTGTTATCGAGCTTTGTTTCGAACGTCTTCTCAAGGCCAGTGATCTTCTCCATGGCCTCTTCAAAATTGTTCAGCACATCTTGCACCTGTTCAGTCATCATTTGCTGAAACTTATCATGAAGCTCCTTGTTCGATAAATTCTCCCAGTCAATCTCGTCGGATTGTGATCCTGGCATGGTTAGCAGCAATAGAAACACACAAGAATATGATCCTACAGACTACGAACAAGTGGTGGTGGTGGGTGTCACAAATCCGTCAAGCAAAACTCAAATTCTTACCAGTTCTTACCCAGCAACAGGCGGTGATCGGCAACCGTTGTAGTCAAAACTCTCAAAGCTTGGATATAGCGATTACCAGGGAGAGTCAAACGCACGACGTAGATGTATGTGGAGCTGGGAAGGCTTATAATATGGTAGCAAAAAGGGTCAGCAATAATCAATTCAGAGATGCAAAGTTGAATAAACGCTCAACGAGGGTACTGTGTTGGTCCTAGGCTAGACTGTGCTAGAGACGCGAGCCTAGAACACCAACAAAATCACGGCGCGGCACGTAAACAAGGGAGGAGCACACTTTGAATTTTTTTTCTCTTTTTTTTTGCACTTTTTTTCCCTATTTTTTTTTTGCTCCGCAACAAATTTTTTTCGAAAAAGTCTACAAATGGTCTAAAAACTACCTAGCCAGAATTATTTTTTTGAAATTGGAACTATTTTTCTTCTGTGGATGGCTCGGAAGTTGGGGAGTCCTTCTCTGTCACGACTCGGAGTGTCGCGTGATCTGGAAATCGAGAACAATGCAACAATTACTGGACTCGGACTAGGACTGGTGGCGGAGATGAATCTGGTGGAACTCGGACTGGTGGCGGAGATGAATCTGGTGGAACACGGACAGGTGGCGGATATATGTTGCAGGTGAACTCGGATTGGCGTGATGGCGGCGGATATGTGGTGGTGTAGATGGATTCGGATTGGCGGTGAATATGTGGTGGTGGTATATGGCAACAGCGACGATGATGATGCGGTGGTGATATATGGCAGCGGCGACGTGACAACCTGTGAACAGAACTCGAAACTCTAAAAGACTAGACGCTAAGACCAGCAACTGGACACGACGATGCAACCGCAAATTCAACAAAGCAAATACAGAAAAGATTATGCAAGGCTCAGATTGGTTCGGATGGGATGAACTAACCCTAATTTTTTTTTTGGCTTTTTCGTGGACTATAGGTATGAAGAACAGACTCGATCTAAACTATGAAAAACTGTAAAATCTCACTGAGCAACCTGGAAATCTGATACCACTTGATAGAGGCAAAGGTGTCCCGTCTTTCGATGAGATGATGGATATCGCTTTGGTGGCAGTCGACTTTGACGATCCGACTACGTACGTGCGAGGACGTCGCGCCTTAGCAATCGCTAAACCAACTCCGAGAGGTTATTGACCACGCCGGAGCACGATCAACCTGACCACGAGGGTCTGTTTCCTGCGAGCAAACGAAGAACAAGCAAGAAACTGAGATTGCAATCTGGATATTGCGAATATAAGATGAAAGCTTTATTGATCAAGGTGGGGTTCTGTGACGCCTTTGTGTGGTTGTTGAACACAAACGAAGTACGCGAAGTTGCAGCTATGGCGAACTTTTAATCTAAACAAAACCCAAAGTCTAAACGGTGCCCTAAGGGCTGTATATGATGAGGACATCAATACAATTGTTACACCCACAGCCCCTGCTGCTATACATACTGGACCAATTACTAGAGCTCGTGCACGCCAACTAAATTACCAGGTACTTTCGTTTCTTGGTAATGATTCTAATGTTCATGAGAATATGATGCTGCCTAAATTGGATACATTTGTTTTGCTTACAAATGAAGGGCCTAGCTTGGAGAAGGATGAACATTGGAGCAAGAACAAGCATGGAGATGATGGCATGCGCAAGGGGAACAAGAACGGAGTTACAAGTGATGATTTCAGGACTTTGAAGCCACCATAATGGGTGCATGAAGCCTTGGACGAAATATACAAGATGCCACTTCATAAATTTCGTCCCAAGGCTATTTTAGGTGCTGCGTCACCTTATTATTGGGCCAGGCCCATGTAATTTCGAAATACATAAGTATAGGCTATTTTTAGAGTCCGTATGTGTGGGGAAACAAGAGATAGGGTTGATTTCGGACTCCTCCACCAAGGGCCACGAAATTCCCCCCTCTTCCTCCATATATACAGCCCTTAGGGCATCGTTTAGACTTTGGGTTTTGTTTAGATTAAAAGTTCGCCATAGCTGCAACTTCGCGTACTTCGTTTGTGTTCAACGACCAGACAAAGGCATCACAGAACCCCACCTTGATCAATAAAGCTTTCATCTTATATTCGCAATATCCAGATTGCAATCTTAGTTTCTTGCTTGTTCTTCGTTTGCTCGCAGGAAACAGACCCTCGTGGTCAGGTTGATCGTGCTCCGGCGTGGTCAATAACCTCTCGGAGTTGGTTTAGCGATTGCTAAGGCGCGACGTCCTCGCACGTTCGTAGTCGGATCGTCAAAGTCGACTTCCACCAAAGCGAAATCCACCATCTCATCGAAAGACGGGACACCTTTGCCTCTATCAGTAAATGTTCCAAATGTTCCTCCAAATATCTGCTATAAATCAATATGTCATCAAAGTAAACTACCATAAATCGTCCAATGAAAGCACGTAAAACTTCGTTCATTAATCTCATGAAAGTACTAGGTGCATTAGTTAACCCAAAAGGCATGACTAACCACTCATATAATCCAAACTTAGTTTTAAATGATGTTTTCCATTCATCTCCCAATTTCATACGAATTTGATGGTAGCCACTACGCAAATCAACTTTGGAGAATATTGTAGAGCCACTCAATTCATCAAGCATATCATCTAGCCTAGGAATAGGATGACGATAACGAATAGTAATATTATTAATGCCTCTACAATCAACACACATACGTGATGTACCATCCTTTTTCGGCACTAGAATAATAGGAACAGCACAAGGACTAAGGGATTCGCGTATATAACCTTTGTCGAGAAGCTCTTGTACTTGACGCATAATCTCCTTCGTCTCCTCTGTATTGGTACGGTATGGTGCACGGTTTGGCAGTGAAGCACCGGGAATTAAGTCAATCTGATGCTCAATCCCTCGAATAGGCGGTAATCCCGGTGGCACGTCTTGTGGAAAGACGTCAGCGAACTCCTGCAAAATGTTAGTGACAGCAGGAGGCAAAGAGGAAGGCACGTCCTCGAATGAAAATAATGCCTCTTTGCACACAAAAGCATAGCAAACAGATTTGCTGAAATCTAGCTCATCAATATCAGATTTGGTGGCAAATAAACATGCACTTTTCAATTTAATTTCAGAAGCAACACTAGATGGTTTATTATTAGGCTTCATTTGTTGCTCAAATTCTTTTGCCACAATCTGATTTTCACTCTTATTCTTCTCCTGTTGTGCTTTATTAGCTCTATTAATATCATCTTTCAAAATGGAATCAGGAGTCATAGGAAGCAAAGTAATATTTTTATCCTTATGAACAAGAGTATAGTGATTGTTTCTACCATGGTGTATAGAATTTTTATCAAATTGCCATGGTCTACCAAGTAATAAGGAACATGCTTGCATAGGTACCACATCACAATCAACATAATCAGCATATGTAGAGATACTAAAATGCACATGAACAGTACGTGTTACCTTAACCTTGCCGCTATTGTTGAACCATTGGATGTAGTAAGGATGTGGATGTGGTCTTGTGGTGAGAGAAAGCTTCTCCACCATCTCCATGCTAGCCAAGTTGTTGCAGCTCCCTCCGTCTATTATGACGCGCACAGAACGTTCCTTCACAACTCCCTTGGTATGGAACAAATTGTGCCTCTGATTTTGCTCAGCTTGTGTGACCTGCACACTCAAAACACGTTGAGCAACTAAACATTCATACCTGTCAGCGTCTTCAGGAGCCATGTATTGCGTCTCATGATCAGAATCATCTCCACCATGTTCTTCACGTGTAATAAGAGCCAATGTCTCCTCATCATAGTCACTAGCGGACTCATATCCACCATCCGCGGTAGCAATCATCACACGCGGAGATTTGCATTCTCTCGCATAATGACCTCCTCCCTTACAACGACGACAAATAATATCACTTGTGTGCCCTGTTGATGAGGACATCAATACAATTGTTACACCCACAGCCCCTGCTGCTATACATACTGGACCAATTACTAGAGCTCGTGCACGCCAACTAAATTACCAGGTACTTTCGTTTCTTGGTAATGATTCTAATGTTCATGAGAATATGATGCTGCCTAAATTGGATACATTTGTTTTGCTTACAAATGAAGGGCCTAGCTTGGAGAAGGATGAACATTGGAGCAAGAACAAGCATGAAGATGATGGCATGCGCAAGGGGAACAAGAATGGAGTTACAAGTGATGATTTCAGGACTTTGAAGCCACCATAATGGGTGCATGAAGCCTTGGACGAAATATACAAGATGCCACTTCATAAATTTCGTCCCGAGGCTATTTTAGGTGCTGCGTCACCTTATTATTGGGCCAGGCCCATGTAATTTCGAAATACATAAGTATAGGCTATTTTTAGAGTCCGTATGTGTGGGGAAACAAGAGATAGGGTTGATTTCGGACTCCTCCACCAAGGGCCACGAAATTCCCCCCTCTTCCTCCATATATACAGCCCTTAGGGCATCGTTTAGACTTTGGGTTTTGTTTAGATTAAAAGTTCGCCATAGCTGCAACTTCGCGTACTTCGTTTGTGTTCAACGACCAGACAAAGGCGTCACAGAACCCCACCTTGATCAATAAAGCTTTCATCTTGTATTCGCAATATCCAGATTGCAATCTTAGTTTCTTGCTTGTTTTTCGTTTGTTCGCAGGAAACAGACCCTCGTGGTCAGGTTGATCGTGCTCCGGCGTGGTCAATAACCTCTCGGAGTTGGTTTAGCGATTGCTAAGGCGCGACGTCCTCGCACGTTCGTAGTCGGATCGTCAAAGTCGACTTCCACCAAAGCGAAATCCACCATCTCATCGAAAGACGGGACACCTTTGCCTCTATCAAGTGGTATCAGATTTCCAGGTTGCTCGGTGAGATTTTACAGTTTTTTAGTAGTTTAGATCGAGTCTGCTCTTCATACCTATAGTCCACGAAAAAGCCACAAAAAAAAATTTAGCGTTAGTTCATCATATCCGAACCAATCTGAGCCTTGCATAATCTTTTTAGGGTTTTGCTTTGTTGAATTTGCGGTTGCATCGTCGTGTCTAGTTGCTGGTCTTAGAGTCTAGTCTTTTAGAGTTTCGAGTTCTGGTCATAAGTTGTCACGCCGCCGCCGCACCATCATCATCGCCCCTGCCATCTACCACCACCGCTCCGAATTCGTATCCATATACCACCACCAATCCGTGCCCATATACCACCACCGATCCATATCCATATACTACCACCGCTACCACCACCGCTGCCATATACCACCACCATATATCCACCACCAATCCGAGTTCCTTGCTTATTAGGTTTGTTTTCGGGATCCATCTAGATTCCGATTCGTGTTTCCTTGCCGGAGTAGGTTTCGGAAAGAAAAAAAAACAGCGCAAAAAAAAAAGAGCGAAAAAAAAAAGAGCGAAAAGAAAAATTTCAGAGTGTGCTTTTCCCTTGTTTACGTGCCGCGCCGTGATTTTGTTGGTGTTCTAGGCTCGCGTCTCTAGCACAGTCTAGCCTAAGACCAGCACAGTACCGTCGTTGAGCGTTTATTCAACTTTGCATCTCTGAATTGATTATTGCTGACCCTTTTTGCTACCATACTATAAGCCTTCCCAGCTCCACATACATCTACGTCGTGTGTTCGACTCTCCCTGGTAATCGCTCTATCCAAGCTTTGAGAGTTTTTGACTACAACGGTTGTCGATCACCGCCTGCTGCTGGGTAAGAACTGGTAAGAATTTGAGATTTGCTTGACGGATTTGTGATACACCACCACCACTTCTTAGTAGTCTGTAGGATCATATTCTTGTGTGTTTCTATTGCTGCTAACCATGCCAGGATCACAAGCTGACGAGATTGACTGGGAGAACTTATCGAACAAGGAGCTTCATGATAAGTTTCAGCAAATGATGACTGAACAGGTACAAGATGTGCTGAACAATTTTGAAGAGGCCATGGAGAAGATCACTGGCCTTGAGAAGACGTTCGAAACAAAGCTCGATAACAGATTTAATGAACTGCTTGCGCGTCTTCCACCACCGGCTGCACCTGTCGCACCTCTGCAACAACAACAACTACGCCCCCTTCCGAATCAGTATGGACGAGCACAGCGTGTTCCTATTGAGACAGGACAAACTTCTGGTGCCGCTGCTACTGCTGTTGGTGCTTCTTTGGCTCCTGCTACTGCTCCTGCTGGTACCCAGGAGGATGATGAGTATGCGGGTGATTATGAGGATGAGGTTGATCAAAATCAGATCTACGAGCAGCCACCAGCACCACCACCAGTAGGTCGACCTCAGGTATATATTCGTCATGGTAGGCCTGCACCATCACCTCAGGTACGCGATGATGTCCATATTCCTAAACTGAAATTGAATATTCCACCATTTGAGGGTAGATATGTTCCTGATATATATCTTACTTGGGAGTTAGAAACTGAACAACGATTTACATGTTTACAATATCCTGAGGAGAGACGAGTTGCTGCTGCTGTTTGTGCTTTCACTAGTTTTGCATGTGTATGGTGGTCTGAACATTGTAGATTATATCCTATTCCAACTACTTGGGCTGCTTTGAAAACTGCTATGCGTACGCGTTGGGTTCCACCATATTATCAACGTGAATTGCTTCAAAAATTGCAGCGTTTAAGACAAGGAAAAAATTCTGTAGAAGAATATTATCAGGAATTACAAACTGGCATGATTAGATGTGGTATTGTTGAGGAGAATGAAGCTATGCTTGCACGTTTTCTGGATGGATTAAATAGAGAGATTCAGACCATTCTAGACTATAAGGAGTATACTAATATCACTCGTTTATTCCATCTTGCTTGTAAAGCTGAACGTGAAGTGCAGGATCGACAAGCATTGGGGCGAACTAACTTTTCTGCAGGCCGACCTTCATCATGGACACCACGTGCATCTTCTACTTCAACTGCACCAGCACCTCCATCCGGTGCTACCTCCAGCCGTGATACAAGAAAACAGGCACAACCACCATTATCTTCCAAGAGCGCACCTGCGGGTCCTGCACAGCGTTCTTCTTCTTCCATGGCATCAACAGGGCACACAAGTGATATTATTTGTCGTCGTTGTAAGGGAGGAGGTCATTATGCGAGGGAATGCAAATCTCCGCGTGTGATGATTGCTACCGCGGATGGTGGATATGAGTCCGCTAGTGACTATGATGAGGAGACATTGGCTCTTATTACACGTGAAGAACATGGTGGAGATGATTCTGATCATGAGACGCAATACATGGCTCCTGAAGACGCTGACAGGTATGAATGTTTAGTTGCTCAACGTGTTTTGAGTGTGCAGGTCACACAAGCTGAGCAAAATCAGAGGCACAATTTGTTCCATACCAAGGGAGTTGTGAAGGAACGTTCTGTGCGCGTCATAATAGACGGAGGGAGCTGCAACAACTTGGCTAGCATGGAGATGGTGGAGAAGCTTTCTCTCACCACAAGACCACATCCACATCCTTACTACATCCAATGGTTCAACAATAGCGGCAAGGTTAAGGTAACACGTACTGTTCATGTGCATTTTAGTATCTCTACATATGCTGATTATGTTGATTGTGATGTGGTACCTATGCAAGCATGTTCCTTATTACTTGGTAGACCATGGCAATTTGATAAAAATTCTATACACCATGGTAGAAACAATCACTATACTCTTGTTCATAAGGATAAAAATATTACTTTGCTTCCTATGACTCCTGATTCCATTTTGAAAGATGATATTAATAGAGCTAATAAAGCACAACAGGAGAAGAATAAGAGTGAAAATCAGATTGTGGCAAAAGAATTTGAGCAACAAATGAAGCCTAATAATAAACCATCTAGTGTTGCTTCTGAAATTAAATTGAAAAGTGCATGTTTATTTGCCACCAAATCTGATATTGATGAGCTAGATTTCAGCAAATCTGTTTGCTATGCTTTTGTGTGCAAAGAGGCATTATTTTCATTCGAGGACGTGCCTTCCTCTTTGCCTCCTGCTGTCACTAACATTTTGCAGGAGTTCGCTGACGTTTTTCCACAAGACGTGCCACCGGGATTACCGCCTACAAGAGCTTCTCGACAAAGGTTATATACTTGAATCCCTTAGTCCTTGTGCTGTTCCTATTATTCTAGTGCCGAAAAAGGATGGTACATCACGTATGTGTGTTGATTGTAGAGGCATTAATAATATTACTATTCGTTATCGTCATCCTATTCCTAGGCTCGATGATATGCTTGATGAATTGAGTGGCTCTACAATATTCTCCAAAGTTGATTTGCGTAGTGGCTACCATCAAATTCGTATGAAATTGGGAGATGAATGGAAAACAGCATTTAAAACTAAGTTTGGATTATATGAGTGGTTAGTCATGCCTTTTGGGTTAACTAATGCACCTAGTACTTTCATGAGATTAATGAACGAAGTTTTACGTGCTTTCATTGGACGATTTGTGGTAGTTTACTTTGATGACATATTGATTTATAGCAGATCTTTGGAAGAACATTTGGAACATTTACGTGCTGTTTTTGTTGCTCTACGTGATGCACGTTTGTTCGGTAACCTTGGGAAGTGCACCTTTTGCACCGACCGAGTATCTTTTCTTGGCTATGTTGTTACTCCACAGGGAATTGAAGTTGATAAAGCCAAGATTGAAGCTATTGAGAGTTGGCCGCAGCCCAAAACGGTCACACAAGTGAGGAGTTTTCTTGGCCTCGCTGGATTCTATAGGCGTTTTATGAGAGATTTCAGCACCATTGCTGCACCTCTCAATGAGCTTACAAAGAAAGATGTGCCTTTTCTTTGGGGTACCGCACAGGAAGAAGCCTTCACGGTATTGAAAGATAAGTTGACACATGCTCCTTTACTCCAACTTCCTGATTTTAATAAGACTTTTGAGCTTGAATGTGATGCTAGTGGAATTGGATTAGGAGGTGTGTTATTACAAGATGGCAAACCTGTTGCATATTTTTCTGAAAAATTGAGTGGGCCTAGTCTGAATTATTCTACTTATGATAAAGAATTATATGCTCTTGTTCGGACTTTAGAAACATGGCAACATTATTTATGGCCCAAAGAATTTGTTATACATTCTGATCATGAATCATTGAAACATATTAAAAGTCAAGCTAAACTGAATCGTAGACATGCTAAATGGGTTGAATTCATTGAGACTTTCCTTTATGTCATTAAACACAAGAAGGGAAAAGAAAATGTTATTGCTGATGCTTTGTCTCGTCGCTATACTATGCTTTCACAACTTGACTTCAAAATATTTGGTTTGGAGACCATCAAAGATCAATATGTGCATGATGCTGATTTTAAAGATGTAATGCATAATTGTAAAGAAGGAAGAATGTGGAACAAGTTTGTTGTTAACGATGGATTTGTGTTTCGTGCTAACAAGCTATGCATTCCAGCTAGCTCCGTTCGTCTTTTGTTGTTGCAGGAGGCGCATGGAGGAGGATTAATGGGACACTTTGGCGTGAAGAAGACGGAGGACGTACTTGCTACACATTTCTTTTGGCCAAAGATGAGACGGGATGTTGAGCGTTTTATTGCTCGCTGCACTACATGTCAAAAAGCTAAGTCACGCCTCAATCCTCATGGTTTATATATGCCTTTGCCTGTACCTAGTGTTCCTTGGGAGGATATATCTATGGACTTTGTTTTAGGTTTACCTCGAACAAAGAAGGGGAGGGATAACATATTTGTTGTCGTGGATAGATTCTCGAAAATGGCACACTTTATACCATGTCATAAAAGCGATGATGCTGTTAATGTTGCTGATTTGTTCTTTCGTGAAATTATTCGCTTGCATGGTGTGCCAAATACTATTGTTTCAGATCGTGATACTAAATTTCTTAGCCACTTTTGGAGATGTTTATGGGCTAAGTTGGGGACTAAACTGCTTTTTAGTACTACTTGTCACCCCCAAACTGATGGACAAACTGAAGTAGTCAATAGAACGTTGTCTACTATGCTTAGGGCTGTTTTGAAGAATAATAAGAAAATGTGGGAGGAATGCTTGCCTCATATTGAATTTGCTTATAATCGTTCATTGCATTCTATGATAGAGGCAAAGGTGTCCCGTCTTTCGATGAGATGGTGGATTTCGCTTTGGTGGAAGTCGACTTTGACGATCCGACTACGAACGTGCGAGGACGTCGCGCCTTAGCAATCGCTAAACCAACTCCGAGAGGTTATTGACCACGCCGGAGCACGATCAACCTGACCACGAGGGTCTGTTTCCTGCGACCAAACGAAGAACAAGCAAGAAACTGAGATTGCAATCTGGATATTGCGAATATAAGATGAAAGCTTTATTGATCAAGGTGGGGTTCTGTGACGCCTTTGTCTGGTCGTTGAACACAAACGAAGTACGCGAAGTTGCAGCTATGGCGAACTTTTAATCTAAACAAAACCCAAAGTCTAAACGATGCCCTAAGGGCTGTATATATGGAGGAAGAGGGGGGAATTTCGTGGCCCTTGGTGGAGGGGTCCGAAATCAACCCTATCTCTTGTTTCCCCACACATACGGACTCTAAAAATAGCCTATACTTATGTATTTCGAAATTACATGGGCCTGGCCCAATAATAAGGTGACGCAGCACCTAAAATAGCCTTGGGACGAAATTTATGAAGTGGCATCTTGTATATTTCGTCCAAGGCTTCATGCACCCATTATGGTGGCTTCAAAGTCCTGAAATCATCACTTGTAACTCCGTTCTTGTTCCTCTTGCGCATGCCATCATCTCCATGCTTGTTCTTGCTCCAATGTTCATCCTTCTCCAAGCTACGCCCTTCATTTGTAAGCAAAACAAATGTATCCAATTTAGGCAGCATCATATTCTCATGAACATTAGAATCATTACCAAGAAACGAAAGTACCTGGTAATTTAGTTGGCGTGCACGAGCTCTAGTAATTGGTCCAGTATGTATAGCAGCAGGGGCTGTGGGTGTAACTATTGTATTGATGTCCTCATCATCCTCCCCTTCTTGAAATGAAGTCGTCCTCGACGGAAGTTCATCTTCCTCACCCAAATAAGGCTTCAAATCTGCAATGTTAAAAGTGGGACTAACCCCAAAATCTGCAGGCAGCTCAAGTTTATATGCATTATCATTTATTTTCTCTAACACCTTAAAGGGACCATCAGCACGTGGCATTAACTTTGATTTGCGCAAATCAGGAAATCTATCCTTACGCAAATGTAACCAAACAAGATCTCCAGGTGCAAACACAACATGTTTTCTACCCTTATCTCCAGCAAGTTTATATTTAGCATTCATACGCTCAATGTTTTCCTTAGTTAACTCATGCGTTTTTAAAATCAATTCAGCACGTTGTTTAGCATCAAAATTAACCTTCTCCGAAGATGGAAGAGGCAACAAATCAATAGGTGCACGAGGTAGGAAACCATACACAACTTCAAAAGGGCACATCTTAGTAGTAGAATGCAATGAACGATTATAAGCAAATTCAATATGAGGCAAGCATTCCTCCCACATTTTCTTATTATTCTTCAAAACAGCCCTAAGCATAGTAGACAACGTTCTATTGACTACTTCAGTTTGTCCATCAGTTTGGGGGTGACAAGTAGTACTAAAAAGCAGTTTAGTCCCCAACTTAGCCCATAAACATCTCCAAAAGTGGCTAAGAAATTTAGTATCACGATCTGAAACAATAGTATTTGGCACACCATGCAAGCGAATAATTTCACGAAAGAACAAATCAGCAACATTAACAGCATCATCGCTTTTATGACATGGTATAAAGTGTGCCATTTTCGAGAATCTATCCACGACAACAAATATGCTATCTGATGAGGACATCAATACAATTGTTACACCCACAGCCCCTGCTGCTATACATACTGGACCAATTACTAGAGCTCGTGCACGCCAACTAAATTACCAGGTACTTTCGTTTCTTGGTAATGATTCTAATGTTCATGAGAATATGATGCTGCCTAAATTGGATACATTTGTTTTGCTTACAAATGAAGGGCCTAGCTTGGAGAAGGATGAACATTGGAGCAAGAACAAGCATGGAGATGATGGCATGCGCAAGGGGAACAAGAACGGAGTTACAAGTGATGATTTCAGGACTTTGAAGCCACCATAATGGGTGCATGAAGCCTTGGATGAAATATACAAGATGCCACTTCATAAATTTCGTCCCAAGGCTATTTTAGGTGCTGCGTCACCTTATTATTGGGCCAGGCCCATGTAATTTCGAAATACATAAGTATAGGCTATTTTTAGAGTCCGTATGTGTGGGGAAACAAGAGATAGGGTTGATTTCGGACCCCTCCACCAAGGGCCACGAAATCCCCCCTCTTCCTCCATATATACAGCCCTTAGGGCATCGTTTAGACTTTGGGTTTTGTTTAGATTAAAAGTTCGCCATAGCTGCAACTTCGCGTACTTCGTTTGTGTTCAACGACCAGACAAAGGCGTCACAGAACCCCACCTTGATCAATAAAGCTTTCATCTTATATTCGCAATATCTAGATTGCAATCTCAGTTTCTTGCTTGTTCTTCGTTTGCTCGCAGGAAACAGACCCTCGTGGTCAGGTTGATCGTGCTCCGGCGTGGTCAATAACCTCTCGGAGTTGGTTTAGCGATTGCTAAGGCGCGACGTCCTCGCACGTTCGTAGTCGGATCGTCAAAGTCGACTTCCACCAAAGCGATATCCATCATCTCATCGAAAGACGGGACACCTTTGCCTCTATCAGTATATATGGAGGAAGAGAGGGGGAATTTCCTGGCCCTTGGTGGAGGGGTCCGAAATCAACCCTATCTCTTGTTTCCCCACACATACGGACTCTAAAAATAGCCTATACTTATGTATTTCGAAATTACATGGGCCTGGCCCAATAAAAAGGTGACGCAACACCTATAATAGCCTCGGGACGAAATTTATGAAGTGGCATCTTGTATATTTCGTCCAAGGCTTCATGCACCCATTATGGTGGCTTCAAAGTCCTGAAATCATCACTTGTAACTCCGTTCTTGTTCTTGCTCCAATGTTCATCCTTCTCCAAGCTAGGCCCTTCATTTGTAAGCAAAACAAATGTATCCAATTTAGGCAGCATCATATTCTCATGAACATTAGAATCATTACCAAGAAACGAAAGTACCTGATAATTTAATTGGCGTGCGCGAGCTCTAGTAATTGGTCCCGTATATGTAGCAGTAGGGGCTGTGGGTGTAACAATGGTATTGATGTCCTCATCATGTGGAGTAATAGTAGTAGATGCAGAATCGTTTCGGTCTACTTCACACGGACGTGATGCCTATATTTCATAATCATTGCCTTAGATATCGTCATAACTTTGCGCTTTTCTATCAATTGCTCGATAGTAATTTGTTCACCTACCGTAGTATTTTCTGTCTTGAGAGAAGCCTCTAGTGAAACCTATGGCCCCGAGGTCTATTTTCCATCATATAAGTTTTCGGTCTACTATTTTCCATCATATAAGTTTCTAATCTACTATTTTGCAATCTTTTACTTTCCAATCTATAAACCAAAAATATTTACTTTATCTTTTGTTTAGTTTCATCTATCTCTATTAGATCTCACTTCTAAAGTGATCGTGAAGGGATTGACAACCCCTTTATCGCGTTGGGTGCAAGTTGTTTGATTGTTTGTGCACGTATTGGTGATTTGTGCGTTGTCTCCTACTGGATTGATACCTTGGTTCTCTAACTGAGGGAAATACTTATCTCTACTTTGTTGCATCACCCTTTCCTCTTCAAGGGAAAAACCAACGCAAGCTCAAGAAGTAGCAGGAAGAATTTCTGGCGCCATTACCGAGGAGATCTACGCCAAGTCAAGATATACCAAGTACCCATCATAAAACTCTTATCTCTTGCATTACAGTATTCACCATTTGCCTTCCTTTCCCCCACTTCTAAAACGATTTTGAAAAGATTTGCCTTCTTCTTCGCCTCTCTTCCATTTGTCTTCTTCATTCGCTTTCGGTTTGCTCGTTTACTAGATTGGTTTGTTGCTACTGATGAGGACATGACTACCTTGGATACGACCAAAAATATTGCATACATGCATATTTGTCAGGTGATTTTTAATGCAAACTATTCAATAGTCTATTTATGTTATCCAGAACAAAAATACTTCACACACTTTTGTGTTCTGTCTAATTGCAGGTGTATGGGACATTTGTACAATCCACATATGAAGATAAGGGAAAAGGAGATGTTTAGGTTGTGTTCAAAAAGTCCTCTCACGTCATTTTTGGGCCAAGAGAAGATAGAGTCCAAGTCTCTCACGTTCTGGATTCAGATTCGGACTGCACAGACATACCTGACTCAAAACGTCAACAACTTTTTCATACGGACTCCGAATTGGGTGATTCTTTTTTTGTTGGAAACTAGATTTCGTGCTCTTTCCATCCCAATTGGATTCACCTTCAAATTCGTCCGGAGCGTTGAGTTACGGACAAAACAATCTGACGTTGCAGCAGAATCCGTGTCAAACTACAAGCCCAAAGGTGTTGCATCACCTCCACTTGGGCCCATGAGCCTTGTACGACCTAGGGTTAGTTTTAGGCTGCCTTGGGACATCCTCCCACCTCCTTGGCCGCCATCCCTTGCTCCTATATAAGTAGACATCTAGTAGCTTTTTCCTTGGGATTTGTTTAGTTAAAAGTTAGCCATTGCAACTTCGTGTACTTCGTTTGTGTCCAACGACCAGACCAAGACCGCTTCCGGATCCACACCATTATCAATACTTCATATATATTTGCAATATTCAGATTACTTTATCATATTCTTGCTCGTTCTTCGATTGCTTGCAGGAATAGACCTTCGTGGTCAGGCTGACCGTGCTTCCAGCATCGTCAGTAACCTCAGGAGATTGGTTTAGCGATTGCTAAGGCGCAACGTCGTGCACGTTTGTAGTCAAATTGTCAAAGTCGTCTCCACCAAATCGATAGTTATCATCTCATCGAAAGATCGGGACCCTCGCCTCTATCAAGTGGTATCAGTTTTCAGGTTGCTCGGTGAGAATTTCCAGTTTTCTTAGATTAGATTTATTTTCTTACCTATTGTCCAAGAAAAATCCACAAAAAAGAGTTAGATCTATTCCTCCTTTGTCCAAGCCAGTCTGAGCCTTTGCAATTTTCTTTTCATTGCTTGCATAGTTGAATTATCGGTTGCATCGTCGTGTCGAGTTGCTGGTCTTAGTGTCTAGGTCGTTTAGAGTTTCGAGTTCTGTTCACATTAGTCACGTCGCCGCTGCATCGTTATCCCTTCCGCTGTCCACCACCCATCCATCAATTTCCTCCACGTGCTACCCACCGTTCATTGTCATAATCATAGTTGAGATCGTTCCCATCTTTGCTTGATCCAATCTACATCTTATCTAGTTTGTTTTGGAAAGAGGGAGAGAGAAAAAAATAGAGAAAAAAACAAGAGAAAAAAAAGTAAAAAAAGTCAGAGAAAAAAAAAAGAAAGGAAAAGAAAAAAAATGTGAGGAAAAAAAGAGAGGAGAAAAAAAAACAAAATTCGGATCTATCTAGACTCAATCTCGTAGTTGAATTCGTATTGGAATCTGTTTTGTGCACTGTTCAGTAAAACAGGCATAACTTCCTCATATGAAGTCTGTTTTGGCTCCGCGAGTACTCAAATGAAAGCTAGCGACGAGCCGCATCTAAATAGTTGCAGAAGCTAGTTCAGTATTTGGCACCTCAACATCAGCTTCTAAATAGGTCTACTGCTATTGTGATCTTCACTTATATCTTGCTGTCCAGAGCTACTTCATATCCTTTATTGATGCTAGTTGTGCTACGACGTGACCTCATTAGTGTTCTAGGCTCGCGTCTCTAGTTTGGTCTAGCCTAGGACCAGCACAGTACCGTCGTTGAGCGTTTATTCAACATTGCATCTCTGAATTGATTATTGCTAATCTTTTGCTACCATATATAGCCAACCCAGCTCCATATATTTCTACACCGTGTATACGTACTGATGAGGACATGACTACCTTGGATATGACCAAAAATATTGCATATATGCATATTTGTCAGGTGATTTCTAGTGCAAACTATTCAATAATCTATTTATGTTATCCAGAACAAAAATACTTCACACACTTTTGTGTTTTGTCTAATTGCAGGTGTATGGGACATTTGTACAATCCACATATGAAGATAAGGAAGCAAGAGATGTTTATTTGCTGTCCAAAAAGTTCTCTCACGTCACTTTTGGCCCAAGAGAAGATAGAGTCCAAGTCTCTCACGTTCTGGATTCAGATTCGGACTGCACAGACACACCTGACTCAAAACGCACACAAGTTTTTCATACGGACTCCGAATTGGGTGATTCGTTTTTTGTTGGAAACTAGATTTCGTGCACTTTCCAACCCAATTGGAATCACCTTCAAATTCGTCCGGAGCGTTGAGTTGTGGACGAAACAATCTGATGCTGCAGCAGAATCCGAGTCAAACTACAAGTCCAAAGGTGTTACATCACCTCCACTTGGGCCCATTGGCCTTGTACGACCTAGATTTAGTTTTAGGCTGCCTTGGGACGTCCTCCCACCTCCTTGGCCGCCACCCCTTGCTCCTATATAAGTAGATCCATCTAGTAGCTTTTCCTTGGGATTTGTTTAGTTAAAAGTTAGCCATTGCAACTTCGTGTACTTCGTTTGTGTCCAACGACCAGACCAAGACCGCTTCCGGATCCCCACCATTATCAATACTTCATATATATTCGCAATATTCAGATTGCTTTATCATATTCTTGCTCGTTCTTCGATTGCTTGCAGGAATAGACTTTCCTGGTCAGGTTGATCGTGCTCCAGCGTGGTCAATAACCTCTCGGAGTTGGTTTAGCGATTGCTAAGGCGCAACGTCGTGCACGTTTGTAGTCGGATCGTCAAAGTCGTCTCCACCAAATCGATAGTTATCATCTCTTCGAAAGATCGGGACAACTCGCCTTTATCACGTACGTTCCCCTAGCAATCGTTTTACACAATCTTCGGAGTTATTTGACACCGCTGGTTGCCTGTCACCACCTGCCGCATGGTAAGAACTTGTAAGATATTGATATTTGCTTTACTGTGAGCACTTTACAACCACATCCTAGTAGTTCATAGGAACATTATTCTCGAATTTTGGTTCTTGTTTCTACTAATCATGACAGGTTCCAGAGATAGAAGTTCTTGGATGACGGACACATCTTCACCATCACGAGAGTTGGGACAACACACACAAGCATATGGTCAGGTTATCTCTTTACCATCATTTGAGGGTAGATTTAATCCTGCTATTTATCTAGCTTGGGAGCTTGAAGTAGAACAAGTTTTTAGTCACCATGATTTTTCTGAACTTGAGAGAGTACGAGCTACCATTAGAGCATTTACTGGTTTTGCTTCTGTTTGGTGGAGTGTACATTGTAAGCAAAACATTGATAACCAACCCACAACTTGGAAAGTTTTGAAAGCTGTAATGAGACATTTTTTCCTCCTTACTATCGTCGTGAATTGCGTCGCAAACTGGAGCAATTAAAACAAGGCAGTAACACTGTTCATGCTTACTACCAAGAGTTCAAATCTTATATGCATCATTGTGACATAGAAGAATCTGAGGATGATACAATGAATAGATTTTTTGGTGGTTTGAACCATGATATTCAGGCAAGATTTCAGTATATTCCTCGTTGCATTACTGGTATGTATGTCCGTGCTTGTGCCTTTGAGAGACAAATACAGGAGGATGCATTGGGTGACTACAACAACTACTATTCCAGTTCATGCTCACCACCACCGGTTGGTTACTCCACTATTGCACCTACTAGAGCAGCCCCACCTTGGATTGTGAGCGCGATATCATCTCAAGAGTATGGTACATTATCAACGTCCGTACCTACATCAGCTACATCTCTGCGAGGTAACAGTAAAGGTCTTGATGAT
The DNA here is from genome assembly GCF_002162155.2 of Triticum dicoccoides. Classification (NCBI taxonomy): domain Eukaryota; kingdom Viridiplantae; phylum Streptophyta; class Magnoliopsida; order Poales; family Poaceae; genus Triticum; species Triticum dicoccoides. The sequence goes on along the minus strand of NC_041386.1, from coordinate 315,681,464 downwards.
ATAACTTCACATGAGAATGAAGCATGCCTAGTTAACTTGAATGCATCATGTGTTGAGTTACCTGTTGATTTGAGCACACCACCTATTTTAGAGACTCTTTTTACTGTCATGAATGCATCATGTGATCAAACAACTGAAATATCAACAATTTTGAGTGCACCCATTGAATTAACTGTTGATGCAAAAGAACCAATGTTTAATCATTTTGATATGACCTCTAATCTTGATGATGATTCTGTGTCCAATGACTTATTGCATGTTTGCTTATTTAAGCATGTTGTAGCATGCAAATTTGATGCAAGTAAGGTTTATTCATCGAAGTTAGGATGGTTTAATGATGAACATTGCCAATCTTTTGAAGTGAATAAGAGCTTCACTTATATGTGCAAACTGATTTGCAATATTTTCATGCCTTCTACTTCTTGTGATAATTTTTTGGCTTTAGATTTTATGAACAATGAAAGTTACTCATGTATACATGTGACATATGTGCAAAAATCAACTAAAGTTAAAATGGATGACATATACATATACAACATGTACACCTTGTCTCTTTTGTTAGCCACATTTCAGATTAAGCAATGCCGAGGACGGCTTTGTTTTCAAAAAGGGGAGGATGATGAGGAAATGACTACCTTGGATACGACCAAAAATATTGCATACATGCATATTTGTCAGGTGATTTTTAATGCAAACTATTCAATAGTCTATTTATGTTATCCAGAACAAAAATACTTCACACACTTTTGTGTTCTGTCTAATTGCAGGTGTATGGGACATTTGTACAATCCACATACGAAGATAAGGGAAAAGGAGATGTTTAGGTTGTGTTCACAAAGTCCGCTCACGTCACTTTTGGGCCAAGAGAAGATAGAGTCCAAGTCTCTCACATTCTGGATTCAGATTCGGACTGCACAGACATACCTGACTCAAAACGCCAACAACTTTTTCATACGGACTCCGAATTGGGTGATTCTTTTTTTGTTGGAAACTAGATTTCGTGCTATTTTCATCCCAATTGGATTCACCTTCAAATTCATCCGGAGCTTTGAGTTACGGACGAAACAATCTGACGTTGCAGCAGAATCCGAGTCAAATTACAAGCCCCAAGGTGTTGCATCACCTCCACTTGGGCCCATGAGCCTTGTACGACCTAGGGTTAGTTTTAGGCTGCCTTGGGACGTCCTCCCACCCCTTTGGCCGCCACCCCTTGCTCCTATATAAGTAGATCCATCTAGTAGCTTTTTCCTTGGGATTTGTTTAGTTAAAAGTTAGCCATTGCAACTTCGTGTACTTCATTTGTGTCCAACGACCAGACCAAGACCGCTTCCGGATCCCCACCATTATCAATACTTCATATATATTTGCAATTTCAGATTGCTTTATCATATTCTTGCTCGTTCTTTGATTGCTTGCAGGAATAGACCTTCGTGGTCAGGCTGACCATGCTTCCAGCATCGTCAGTAACCTCAGGAGATTGGTTTAGCGATTGCTAAGGCGCAACGTCGTGCACGTTTGTAGTCGGATTGTCAAAGTCGTCTCCACCAAATCGATAGTTATCATCTCATCGAAAGATCGGGACCCTCGCCTCTATCAAGTGGTATCAGTTTTCAGGTTGCTCGGTGAGAATTTCCAATTTTCCTAGATTAGATTTATTTTCTTACCTATTGTCCAAGAAAAATCCACAAAAAAGAGTTAGATCTATTCATCCTTTGTCCAAGCCAGTCTGAGCCTTTGCAATTTTCTTTTCATTGCTTGCATAGTTGAATTATCGGTTGCATCATCGTGTCGAGTTGCTGGTCTTAGTGTCTAGGTCGTTTAGAGTTTAGAGTTCTATTCACATTAGTCACGTCGCCGCTGCATCGTTATCCCTTCCGCTGTCCACCACCCATCCATCAATTTCCTCCACGTGCTACCCACCGTTCATTGTCATAATCATAGTTGAGATCGTTCCCATCTTCGCTTGATCCAATCTACATCTTATCTAGTTTGTTTTGGAAAGAGGGAGAGAGAAAAAAAAGATAGAGAAAAAAAAGATAGAGAAAAAAACGAGAGAAAAAAAGTAAAAAAAAGTCAGAGAAAAAAAAAGAAAGGAAAAGAAAAAAAATGTGAGAAAAAAAAGAGAGGAGAAAAAAAACAAAATTCGTATCTATCTAGACTCAATCTCGTAGTTGAATTCGGATTGGAATCTGTTTTGTGCACTGTTCAGTAAAACAGGCATAACTTCCTCATATGAAGTCTGTTTTGGCTCCGCGAGTACTCAAATGAAAGCTAGCGACGAGCCGCATCTAAATAGTTGCAGAAGCTAGTTCAGTATTTGGCACCTCAACATCAGCTTCTAAATAGGTCTACTGCTATTGTGATCTTCACTTATATCTTGCTGTCCAGAGCTACTTCATATCCTTTATTGATGCTAGTTGTGCTACGACGTGACCTCATTAGTGTTGTAGGCTCGCGTCTCTAGTTTGGTCTAGCCTAGGACCAGCACAGTACCGTCGTTGAGTGTTTATTCAACATTGCATCTCTGAATTGATTATTGCTAATCTTTTGCTACCATATATAGCCAACCCAGCTCCACATATTTTTACACCGTGTATACGTACGTTCCCCTAGCAATCGTTTTACACAATCTTCGGAGTTATTTGACACCGCTGGTTGCCTGTCACCACCTGCCGCATGGTAAGAACTTGTAAGATATTGATATTTGCTTTACTGTGAGCACTTTACAACCACATCCTAGTAGTTCATAGGAACATTATTCTCGAATTTTGGTTCTTGTTTCTACTAATCATGACAGGTTCCAGAGATAGAAGTTCTTGGATGACAGACACATCTTCACCATCACGAGAGTTGGGACAACACACACAAGCATATGGTCAGGTTATCTCTTTACCATCATTTGAGGGTAGATTTAATCCTGCTATTTATCTAGCTTGGGAGCTTGAAGTAGAACAAGTTTTTAGTCACCATGATTTTTCTGAACTTGAGAGAGTACGAGCTACCATTAGAGCATTTACTGGTTTTGCTTCTGTTTGGTGGAGTGTACATTGTAAGCAAAACATTGATAACCAACCCACAACTTGGAAAGTTTTGAAAGCTGTAATGAGACAACATTTTTTTCCTCCTTACTATCGTCGTGAATTGCGTCGCAAATTGGAGCAATTAAAACAAGGCAGTAACACTGTTCATGCTTACTATCAAGAGTTCAAATCTTATATGCATCATTGTGACATAGAAGAATCTGAGGATGATACAATGAATAGATTTTTTGGTGGTTTGAACCATGATATTCAGGCAAGATTTCAGTATATTCCTCGTTGCATTACTGGTATGTATGTCCGTGCTTGTACCTTTGAGAGACAAATACAGGAGGATGCATTGGGTGACTACAACAACTACTATTTCAGTTCATGCTCACCACCGCCGGTTGGTTACTCCACTATTGCACCTACTAGAGCAGCCCCACCTTGGATTGTGATAGAGGCGGGGTGTCCCGATCTTTCGATGAGATGATAACTATCGATTTGGTGGAGACGACTTTGACGATCCGACTACAAACGTGCACGACGTTGCGCCTTAGCAATCGCTAAACCAATCTCCTGAGGTTACTGAAGATGCTGGAAGCACGGTCAGCCTGACCACGAAGGTCTATTCCTGCAAGCAATCGAAGAACGAGCAAGAATATGATAAAGCAATCTGAATATTGCAAATATATATGAAGTATTGATAAGGGTGGGGATCCGGAAGCGGTCTTAGTCTGGTCGTTGGACACAAACGAAGTACACGAAGTTGCAATGGCTAACTTTTAACTAAACAAATCCCCAGGAAAAGCTACTAGATGGATCTACTTATATAGGAGCAAGGGGTGGCGGCCAAGGAGGTGGGAGGACGTCCCAAGGCAGCCTAAAACTAAATCTAGGTCGTACAAGGCCAATGGGCCCAAGTGGAGGTGATGTAACACCTTTGGACTTGTAGTTTGACTCGGATTCTGCTGCAGCATCAGATTGTTTCGTCCACAACTCAACGCTCCGAACGAATTTGAAGGTGATTCCAATTGGGTTGGAAAGTGCACGAAATCTAGTTTCCAACAAAAAAAGAATCACCCAATTCGGAGTCTGTATGGAAAACTTGTGTGCGTTTTGAGTCAGGTGTGTCTATGCAGTCCGAATCTGAATCCAGAACGTGAGAGACTTGGACTCTATCTTCTCTTGGGCCAAAAGTGACGTGAGAGAACTTTTTGGACAGCAAATAAACATCTCTTTCTTCCTTATCTTCATATGTGGATTGTATAAATGTCCCATACACCTGCAATTAGACAAAACACAAAAGTGTGTGAAGTATTTTTGTTCTGGATAACATAAATAGATTATTGAATAGTTTGCACTAAAAATCACCTGACAAATATGCATATATGCAATATTTTTGGTCATATCCAAGGTAGTCATGTCCTCATCATCCTCCCCTTCTTGAAAATAAAGCCGTCCTCGGCGTTGCTTAATCTGAAATGTGGCTAACAAAAGAGACAAGGTGTACATGTTGTATATGTATATGTATATGTCATCCATTTTTACTTCCCTTGATTTTTGCATATATGACACATGAATAGATGAGTAACTTGCATAGTTCATAAAATCTAAAGCCAAAAAATTAGCACAAGAAGTAGAAGGCATGAAAATATTGCAACTCAGTTTGCACATATAAGTGAAGCTCTTATTCATTTCAAAAGATTGACAATGTTCATCATTAAACCATCCCAACATTGGTGAATAAACCTTACTTGCATCAAATTTACATGCTACAACATGCTTAAATAAGCAAACATGCAATAAGTCATTCAACACAGAATCATCACCAAGTTTAGAGGTCATATCAAAATGATTAAACATTGGTTCTTTTGCATCAATAGTTAATTCAATGGGTGCACTCAAAATTATTGGTATTTCAGTTGTTTGATCACATGGCAAAGTCAAATTATCAACGTAGTCCTCTAAAATAGGTGGTGTGATCAAAGTACTGGGTAGCTCATCAGATGGTGCATTCAAATTGACAAGGCATTCATCATTCTCATGTAGAGATGGAAGATCAGTACCTTTGTCATTACCTCTTATGATCAACTCAGATGATGTAGCCACTCTCGGGGACGATGTGTCACATGGTGGAGGTGATGTAGTCCTGACAACAATGGATGTGGTTGTCATAGTATGCCTAGTAGTTGAAGGAACAATCATATCAACTCTTGGAATGTGCACCGTGCGCTTGTTCTCCTCGTGGCCAACACGTCGTTTTATTTCCTGTTCAGCTTTGCATGCAAGATGAAACAAATGGTCCATAGGATAACACTCTTCATGAATTAGTATCTCTTGAATATCACGGTTTAATCCTCCCCAAAATCTATCCATAAAATCATCTTCACTTTCTTCTAAAGAGGAATGCAACAAGGTAGTTTGTAAATCATCATAATATTTTGTTACAGTTTCACTACCTTGTTTTAAGTGTTGCAACTTCTTAATCATGTCACGAGTATAATAAGCAGGGACGAAAGTATGTCGCATGGCAAGTTTCAAATCATCCCAAGTAGTAGGTATATAATCAGGGTGTAACCGACAATATTCACTCCACCAAACCAAAGCATAACCAGTGAAAGAACCAACCGCAACCTTAACCTTTTTATGTTCATCGAAATTATGGGAAGCAAATATATTTTTTATGTCGAACTCCCATTCAATATATAAAGCAGGTTTAAAACGGCCATTAAATGGTGGTATAGATACATTAACCTGATCATGTGATGAGGACATCAATACAATTGTTACACCCACAGCCCCTGCTGCTATACATACTGGACCAATTACTAGAGCTCGTGCACGCCAACTAAATTACCAGGTACTTTCGTTTCTTGGTAATGATTCTAATGTTCATGAGAATATGATGCTGCCTAAATTGGATACATTTGTTTTGCTTACAAATGAAGGGCCTAGCTTGGAGAAGGATGAACATTGGAGCAAGAACAAGCATGGAGATGATGGCATGCGCAAGGGGAACAAGAACGGAGTTACAAGTGATGATTTCAGGACTTTGAAGCCACCATAATGGGTGCATGAAGCCTTGGACGAAATATATAAGATGCCACTTCATAAATTTCGTCCCGAGGCTATTTTAGGTGCTGCGTCACCTTATTATTGGGCCAGGCCCATGTAATTTCGAAATACATAAGTATAGGCTATTTTTAGAGTCCGTATGTGTGGGGAAAAAAGAGATAGGGTTGATTTCGGACTCCTCCACCAAGGGCCACGAAATTCCCCCCTCTTCCTCCATATATACAGCCCTTAGGGCATCGTTTAGACTTTGGGTTTTGTTTAGATTAAAAGTTCGCCATAGCTGCAACTTCGCGTACTTCGTTTGTGTTCAACGACCAGACAAAGGCGTCACAGAACCCCACCTTGATCAATAAAGCTTTCATCTTATATTCGCAATATCCAGATTGCAATCTTAGTTTCTTGCTTGTTCTTCGTTTGCTCGCAGGAAACAGACCCTCGTGGTCAGGTTGATCGTGCTCCGGCGTGGTCAATAACCTCTCGGAGTTGGTTTAGCGATTGCTAAGGCGCGACGTCCTCGCACGTTCGTAGTCGGATCGTCAAAGTCGACTTCCACCAAAGCGAAATCCACCATCTCATCGAAAGACGGGACACCTTTGCCTCTATCAATAACACTCTTCATGAATTAGTATCTCTTGAATATCACGGTTTAATCCTCCCCAAAATATATCCATAAAATCATCTTCACTTTCTTCTAAAGAGGAATGCAACAAGGTAGTTTGTAAATCATCATAATATTTTGTTACAGTTTCACTACCTTGTTTTAAGTGTTGCAACTTCTTAATCATGTCACGAGTATAATAAGCAGGGACGAAAGTATGTCGCATGGCAAGTTTCAAATCATCCCAAGTAGTAGGTATATAATCAGGGTGTAACCGACAATATTCACTCCACCAAACCAAAGCATAACCAGTGAAAGAACCAACCGCAACCTTAACCTTTTTATGTTCATCGAAATTATGGGAAGCAAATATATTTTTTATGTCGAACTCCCATTCAATATATAAAGCAGGTTTAAAACGGCCATTAAATGGTGGTATAGATACATTAACCTGATCATGTGCATTTGGATGTTTGTGCACCTCTCGTGACGGTTGTGGTATTTGCAAAGGTGGTGGCACGTCTCCCGCGATCGATAAAGCCCATGAATTGACTCTGGATCATGTCATGATTAGTAGAACAAGAAGCAAAACCCAAAAATAATGTTCCTATAACTACTAGGATGTGGTGGTAAAACGCTCACAGTAAAGCAAATATCAATGTCTTACAAGTTCTTACCATGCAGCAGGCGGTGATCGGCAACCAGCGGTGTCAAGTAACTCCGAATATTGAGTAAAGCGATTGCCAGGGGAGCGTACGTATACACGGTGTAGAAATATGTGGAGCTGGGTTGGCTATATATGGTAGCAAAAGATTAGCAATAATCAATTCAAAGATGCAATGTTGAATAAACGCTCAACGACGGTACTGTGCTGGTCCTAGGCTATACCGGACTAGAGACGCGAGCCTAGAACACTAATGAGGTCACGGCGTAGCACAACTAGCATCAATGAAGGATACTAAGTAGCTCTTGACAGCAAGATATAAGTGAAGATCACAACGGGAGTGAAGATAATGATGAAAAACAACTGCCAAGCAGGATATACAACAACTCTCTCTCCAACTTTCCTCTTGAAAAGTTTGAGACAATTTTGTGATAAATTCTTTCAAAGAATGCTACTAACTCAAGCTTTCCAATGCAAAAAGAATCACTCAATTCCGAGTTGATATGAGGAGTCAAAGAATTCTAAAACTGGCCTAAAAAATTGGAACAAGCTGTGTTCACGAACTTCGGAGGGCAAAAAGACCTATTTAGAAGCCGATTTTGAGGTGTCAAATATTGAACTAGCTTCTGCAACTATTTAGATGCGGCTCGTCGCTATCTTCAATTTGAGTACTCACGGAGCCAAAACGGACTTCGTATGAGGAAGATACACCTGTTTTACTGAACAGTGCGCAAAACAGATTCCAATCCGAATTTAGGTACGAGATTGATTCTAGATAGATCCAATTTTTTTTCTCTCTTTTTTTTCTCACGCTTTTTTTTTCTTTTTATTCTCCCTCTTTTTCTTTTTTTTTCTTTCCTTTTTTCTCTCTTTTTTTTCTTTATATTCTTTTTCTCCCTCTTTCCAAGACAAACTAGATAAGATGCAGATTCGATCAGGCGAAGATGTGAGTGACCTCAACTATGATTATGACAATAAACAGTGCGTAGCACGTGGTGGAAATTGGTGGATGGGATGGTGGACAGCGGATGGGATAATGATGCAGCAGCTGCGTGACTAATGTGAACAGAAACTCGAAACTCTAAAGGAACTAGACACTAAGACCAGCAACTCGACACGACGATGCAACCGATAATTCAACTATGCAATCAATGAAAAGAAAATTGCAAAGGCTCAGACTGGCTTGGACCAAGGATGAATAGATCTAACTCTTTTTTGTGGCTTTTTCTTGGACAATAGGTAAGAAAATAAATCTAATCTAGGAAAACTAGAAATTCTCACCGAGCAACCTGAAAACTGATACCACTTGATAGAGGCGGGGTGTCCCGATCTTTCGATGAGATGATAACTATCGATTTGGTGGAGACGACTTTGATGATCCGACTACAAACGTGCACGACGTTGCGCCTTAGCAACCGCTAAACCAATCTCCTGAGGTTACTGAAGATGCTGGAAGCACGGTCAGCCTGACCACGAAGGTCTATTCCTGCAAGCAATCGAAGAACGAGCAAGAATATGATAAAGCAATCTGAATATTACAAATATATATGAAGTATTGATAAGGGTGGGGATCCGGAAGCGGTCTTAGTCTGGTCGTTGGACACAAACGAAGTACACGAAGTTGCAATGGCTAACTTTTAACTAAACAAATCCCCAGGAAAAGCTACTAGATGGATCTACTTATATAGGAGCAAGGGGCCAAGGAGGTGGGAGGACGTCCAAAGGCAGCCTAAAACTAAATCTAGGTCGTACAAGGCCAATGGGCCCAAGTGAAGGTGATGTAACACCTTTGGACTTGTAGTTTGACTCGGATTCTGCTGCAGCATCAGATTGTTTCGTCCACAACTCAATGCTCTGGAAGAATTTGAAGGTGATTCCAATTGGGTTGGAAAGTGCACGAAATCTAGTTTCCAACAAAAAAAGAATCACCCAATTCGGAGTCCGTATGAAAAACTTGTGTGCGTTTTGAATCAGGTGTGTCTGTGCAGTCCGAATCTGAATCCAGAACGTGAGAGACTTGGACTCTATCTTCTCTTGGGCCAAAAGTGACGTGAGAGAACTTTTTGGACAGCAAATAAACATCTCTTTCTTCCTTATCTTCATATGTGGATTGTACAAATGTCCCATACACCTGCAATTAGACAAAACACAAAAGTGTGTGAAGTATTTTTGTTCTGGATAACATAAATAGATTATTGAATAATTTGCACTAGAAATCACCTGACAAATATGCATATATGCAATATTTTTGGTCATATCCAAGGTAGTCATGTCCTCATAACATAAATAGATTATTGAATAGTTTGCACTAGAAATCACCTGACAAATATGCATATATGCAATATTTTTGGTCATATCCAAGGTAGTCATGTCCTCATTAGATTGTGAGCGCGATATCATCTCAAGAGTATGGTACATTATCAACGTCCGTACCTACATCAGCTACATATCTGCGAGGTAACAGTAAAGGTCTTGATGATATAACTTCACATGAGAATGAAGCATGCCTAGTTAACTTGAATGCATCATGTGTTGAGTTACCTGTTGATTTGAGCACACCACCTATTTTAGAGACTCTTTTTACTGTCATGAATGCATCATGTGATCAAACAACTGAAATATCAACAATTTTGAGTGCACCCATTGAATTAACTGTTGATGCAAAAGAACCAATGTTTAATCATTTTGATATGACCTCTAATCTTGATGATGATTCTGTGTCCAATGACTTATTGCATGTTTGCTTATTTAAGCATGTTTTAGCATGTAAATTTGATGCAAGTAAGGTTTATTCATCGAAGTTAGGATGGTTTAATGATGAACATTGCCAATCTTTTGAAGTGAATAAGAGCTTCACTTATATGTGCAAACTGATTTGCAATATTTTCATGCCTTCTACTTCTTGTGATAATTTTTTGGCTTTAGATTTTATGAACAATGAAAGTTACTCATTTATACATGTGACATATGTGCAAAAATCAAGGAAAGTTAAAATGGATGACATATACATATACAACATGTACACCTTGTCTCTTTTGTTAGCCACATTTCAGATTAAGCAATGCCGAAGACGGCTTTGTTTTCAAAAAGGGGAGGATGATGAGGACATGACTACCTTGGATACGACCAAAAATATTGCATACATGCATATTTGTCCGGTGATTTTTAATGCAAACTATTCAATAGTCTATTTATGTTATCCAGAACAAAAATACTTCACACACTTTTGTGTTCTGTCTAATTGCAGGTGTATGGGATATTTGTACAATCCACATATGAAGATAAGGGAAAAGGAGATGTTTAGGTTGTGTTCAAAAAGTCCGCTCACGTCACTTTTGGGCCAAGAGAAGATAGAGTCCAAGTCTCTCACGCTCTGGATTCAGATTCGGACTGCACAGACATACCTGACTCAAAACGCCAACAACTTTTTCATACGGACTCCGAATTGGGCGATTCTTTTTTTGTTGGAAACTAGATTTCGTGCTATTTTCATCCCAATTGGATTCACCTTCAAATTCGTCCGGAGCGTTGAGTTACGGACGAAACAATCTGATGTTGCAGCAGAATCCGAGTCAAATTACAAGCCCAAAGGTGTTGCATCACCTCCACTTGGGCCCATGAGCCTTGTACGACCTAGGGTTAGTTTTAGGCTGCCTTGGGACGTCCTCCCACCCCCTTGGCCGCCACCCCTTGCTCCTATATAAGTAGATCCATCTAGTAGCTTTTTCCTTGGGATTTGTTTAGTTAAAAGTTAGCCATTGCAACTTCGTGTACTTCGTTTGTGTCCAACGACCAGACCAAGACCGCTTCTGGATCCCCACCATTATCAATACTTCATATATATTTGCAATATTGAGATTGCTTTATCATATTCTTGCTCGTTCTTCGATTGCTTGCAGGAATAGTCCTTCGTGGTCAGGCTGACCGTGCTTCCAGCATCGTCAGTAACCTCAGGAGATTGGTTTATCGATTGCTAAGGCGCAACGTCGTGCACGCTTGTAGTCGGATTGTCAAAGTCGTCTCCACCAAATTGATAGTTATCATCTCATCGAAAGATCGGGACCCTCGCCTCTATCAAGTGGTATCAGTTTTCAGGTTGCTCGGTGAGAATTTCCAGTTTTCCTAGATTAGATTTATTTTCTTACCTATTGTCCAAGAAAATCCACAAAAAAGAGTTAGATCTATTCATCCTTTGTCCAAGCCAGTCTGAGCCTTTGCAATTTTCTTTTCATTGCTTGCATAGTTGAATTATCGGTTGCATCATCCTGTCGAGTTGCTGGTCTTAGTGTCTAGGTCGTTTAGAGTTTCGAGTTCTATTCACATTAGTCACGTCGCCGCTGCATCGTTATCCCTTCCGCTGTCCACCACCCATCCATCAATTTCCTCCACGTGCTACCCACCGTTCATTGTCATAATCATAGTTGAGATCGTTCCCATCTTCGCTTGATCCAATCTACATCTTATCTAGTTTGTTTTGGAAAGAGGGAGAGAGAAAAAAAAAGATAGAGAAAAAAAA
>NC_041386.1:315554471-315669391 GCF_002162155.2 Triticum dicoccoides | reverse complement strand
GCTACCCACCGTTCATTGTCATAATCATAGTTGAGATCGTTCCCATCTTCGCTTGATCCAATCTACATCTTATCTAGTTTGTTTTGGAAAGAGGGAGAGAGAAAAAAAAAGATAGAGAAAAAAACGAGAGAAAAAAAGTAAAAAAAAAAGTCAGAGAAAAAAAAGAAAGGAAAAGAAAAAAAATGTGAGAAAAAAAAGAGAGGAGAAAAAAAACAAAATTCGTATCTATCTAGACTCAATCTCATAGTTGAATTCGGATTGGAATCTGTTTTGTGCACTGTTCAGTAAAACATGCATAACTTCCTCATATGAAGTCTGTTTTGGCTCCGCGAGTACTCAAATGAAAGCTAGCAACGAGTCGCATCTAAATAGTTGCAGAAGCTAGTTCAGTATTTGGCACCTCAACATCAGAGAGTACGAGCTACCATTAGAGGATTTACTGGTTTTGCTTCTGTTTGGTGGAGTGTACATTGTAAGCAAAACATTGATAACCAACCCACAACTTGGAAAGTTTTGAAAGCTGTAATGAGACAACATTTTTTTCCTCCTTACTATCGTCGTGAATTGCGTCGCAAATTGGAGCAATTAAAACAAGGCAGTAACACTGTTCATGCTTACTACCAAGAGTTCAAATCTTATATGCATCATTGTGACATAGAAGAATCTGAGGATGATACAATGAATAGATTTTTTGGTGGTTTGAACCATGATATTCAGGCAAGATTTCAGTATATTCCTCGTTGCATTACTGGTATGTATGTCCGTGCTTGTACCTTTGAGAGACAAATACAGGAGGATGCATTGGGTGACTACAACAACTACTATTCCAGTTCATGCTCACCACCGCCGGTTGGTTACTCCACTATTGCACCTACTAGAGCAGCCCCACCTCGGATTGTGAGCGCGATATCATCTCAAGAGTATGGTACATTGTCAACGTCCGTACCTACATCAGCTACATCTCTGCGAGGTAACAGTAAAGGTCTTGATGATATAACTTCACATGAGAATGAAGCATGCCTAGTTAACTTGAATGCATCATGTGTTGAGTTACCTGTTGATTTGAGCACACCACCTATTTTAGAGACTCTTTTTACTGTCATGAATGCGTCATGTGATCAAACAACTGAAATATTAACAATTTTGAGTGCACCCATTGAATTAACTGTTGATGCAAAGGAACCAATGTTTAATCATTTTGATATGACCTCTAATCTTGATGATGATTCTGTGTCCAATGACTTATTGCATGTTTGCTTATTTAAGCATGTTGTAGCATGTAAATTTGATGCAAGTAAGGTTTATTCATCGAAGTTAGGATGGTTTAATGATGAACATTGCCAATCTTTTGAAGTGAATAAGAGCTTCACTTATATGTGCAAACTGAGTTGTAATATTTTCATGCCTTCTACTTCTTGTGATAATTTTTTAGCTTTAGATTTGATGAACAATGAAAGTTAGTCATGTATACATGTGACATATGTGCAAAAATCAACGGAAGTTAAAATGGATGACATATACATATACAACATGTACACCTTGTCTCTTTTGTTAGCCACATTTCAGATTAAGCAATGCCGAGGACGGCTTTGTTTTCAAAAAGGGGAGGATGATGAGGACATGACTACCTTGGATACGACCAAAAATATTGCATACATGCATATTTGTCAGGTGATTTTTAATGCAAACTATTCAATAGTCTATTTATGTTATCCAGAACAAAAATACTTCACACACTTTTGTGTTCTGTCTAATTGCAGGTGTATGGGACATTTGTACAATCCACATATGAAGATAAGGGAAAAGGAGATGTTTAGGTTGTGTTCAAAAAGTGCTCTCACGTCACTTTTGGGCCAAGAGAAGATAGAGTCCAAGTCTCCCACGTTCTGGATTCAGATTCGGACTGCACAGACATACCTGAGTCAAAACGCCAACAACTTTTTCATACAGACTCCGAATTGGGTGATTCTTTTTTTGTTGGAAACTAGATTTCGTGCTCTTTCCATCCCAATTGGATTTACCTTCAAATTCGTCCGGAGCGTTGAGTTACAGACGAAACAATCTGACGTTGCCGCAGAATCCGAGTCAAACTACAAGCCCAAAGGTGTTGCATCACCTCCACTTGGGCCCATGAGCCTTGTACGACCTAGGGTTAGTTTTAGGCTGCCTTGGGACGTCCTCCCACCTCCTTGGCCGCCACCCCTTGCTCCTATATAAGTAGATCCATCTAGTAGCTTTTTCCTTGGGATTTGTTTAGTTAAAAGTTAGCCATTGCAACTTCGTGTACTTCGTTTGTGTCCAACGACCAGACCAAGACCGCTTCCGGATCCCCACCATTATCAATACTTCATATATATTTGCAATATTCAGATTGCTTTATCATATTCTTGCTCGTTCTTCGATTGCTTGCAGGAATAGACCTTCGTGGTCAGGCTGACCGTGCTTCCAGCATCGTCAGTAACCTCAGGAGATTGGTTTAGCGATTGCTAAGGCGCAACGTCGTGCACGTTTGTAGTCGGATTGTCAAAGTCGTCTCCACCAAATCGATAGTTATCATCTCATCGAAAGATCGGGACCCTTGCCTCTATCAGCTACCATGTCTGAAATTGGAGAGGTTATTGCTGAAAAGGATAGTAGTAACGACTTTGATTCTTTTGCTAATACTAATCCTCATGAAGAATATGCTATCTTGCACACTAAAAAACTTTGCATAGGTAGCGACAATACTATTGGAAAAGGGGTTATTCAATATTTCTTTACTTGTGCCGGTGTGCTTCCTACGTTAGGTGGATCTATTCTCCATAAAACTAGTAGTCTCGTGGATGCTATATATTTGCTCGTGGTTGAACTTGAAAGACAATTTGTTCATATGCATCCGTCCATACAATGGATTTTTCTAGAGTTTTCTAACATTGAATATTGTTCTGTTAAGCACATCACCACTATATTTCTAGCCCATGAGTTTAGATTTATTATGAAAGAAGCTAGTAAAATTTTCGTGCATTATAAAGTAGATGGTGGTCGTCCTCCCATAGAGGGAATTCTCTTTAACCAAGAGGATATAATGCGTTTACGATCTCTAAATCATGTTGCTGATAATGAAAATTTAAGAAAGAGGGCTCCTATCGATGTATTAGTTGATAATATTTCTGAACTTCATGGTAATTTTGCTATTCAAAACAATGGACTAGGTTTCTCTCTTAGTCACAAGCTCATGAATTTTTGCCAAAAGAACGCTTACAATGATGACTTGGTCATACAATATGAGGGGCCGAAGGAGGAACAAATTCCTCCCGAGCTTGATCTTTGGGGTCCTTATCCCATTAAATTTAGCCCTTTTGATTACTTTTTCTTACCACAAAGAAAACTTGTTGCTAAACAAAGGGAGTACTGGATGAGTTTTCGAGATTTGTCTTATCATTACTATGATTATACCTATATCTATTTGTGTTTTTATGCCTAGCTAAGGGTGTTAAACAATAGCGCTTGTTGGGAGGCAACCCAATTTTATTTTTGTTCTTTGATTTTTTTGTTCCTGTTTTGCTTTAAATAATTCATCTAGCCTCTGGTTAGATGTGGTTTTGTGTTTTAATTGGTGTTTGTTCCAAGTAAGACCTTTGGGATGGCTTACGGTGATAGTTGATTTGATCTTGCTAAAAAACAGAAACTTTTGCACCCAGGAAAACAATTCTCATTTTTAACAGAAGCACGATAGAATACTGATTCTTTTTGCAAGAAATTAAAATACAAATTTACCAGGCTATCCTAATTTTTCAGAATTCTTGGGGTAACATAAGTATTCGAGGGTTACAGATTACTACAGATTGTTCTGTTTTTGACAGATTCTGTTTTCTTTGTGTTGTTTTACTTATTTTGATGAATCTATGGATAGTATCGGGGGGTATGAACCATGGAAAAGTTGGAATGTAGTAGATATTACACCAACATAAACCAAGAATGAGTTCACAATAGTACCAAAAGTGGTGATTTATTTTCTTATACTAACGGAGCTTATGAGATTTTCTGTTGAGTTTTGTGTTGTGAAGTTTTCAAGTTTTGGGTAAGGATTTGATGGACTATGGAATAAGGAGTGGAAAGATCCTAAGCTTGGGGATGCCCAAGGCAGCCCAAGGTAATAGTCAAGGACAACCAAGAGCCTAAGCTTGGGGATGCCCTGGAAGGCATCCCCTCTTTCGTCTTCATCTATTGGTAACTTTACTTGAGGCTATATTTTTATTCACCACATGATATGTGTTTTGCTTGGAGCATCTTGTATGGTATGAGTCTTTGCTTTTTAGTTTGCCACAATCATCCTTGTTGCACACACCTTTTGAGAGGGACACACATGAATTATGATTTATTATAATACTCCATGTGCTTCACTTATATCTTTTCAGCTAGACAATTTTTCTCTAGTTCTTCACTTATGTCTTTTTAGAGCATGGCGGTGGCTTTATTTTATAGAAATTGTTAAACTATCATGCTTCACTTATATTATTTTGAGAGTCTCTAAACAGCATGGTGATTTTCTATGGTTATAAATTTAGTCCTAATATGATAGACATCCAAGATTGGTATAATAAAAACTTTCATATAAAGTGCATTGAATACTATGAGAAGTTTGATTCCTTATGATTGTTTTGAGATATGAAGATGGTGGTATTAGAGTAAGGCTAGTGAGCAATTGTGGATTGTAGAAATACTTGTGTTAGAGTTTGTGATTCCCGTAGCATGCACACATGGTGAACCGTTATGTGATGAAGTTAGAGCATGATTTATTTATTTATTGTCTTCCTTATGAGTGGTGGTCGGGGACGAGCGATGGTCTTTTCCTATCAATCTATCCCCCTAGGAGCATGCGCGTAGTACTTCATTTTTTATAACTAATAGATTTTTGCAATAAGTATGTGAGTTCTTTATGACTAATGTTGAGTCCATGGATTATATGCACTCTCACCCTTCCACCATTGCTAGCCTCTCTAGTGCCCGCCGGTACTATACACCCACCATATACCTTCCTTAAAATAGCCACCATACCTACCTATTATGGCATTTCCATAGCCATTCCGAGATATATTGCCATGCCACTTTCCACCATTCCATTTTATTATGACACGTTCCATCATTGTCATATTGCTTTGCATGATCATGTAGTTGACATCGTATTTGTGGCAAAGCCATCGTTCATAATTCTTTCATACATGTTGCTCTTGAGTCATTGCACATCCCGGTACACCGCCGGAGGCATTCATATAGAGTCATATTTTGTTCTAAGTATCGAGTTGTAATTCTTGGGTTGTAAGTAAATAAAAGTGTGATGACCTTCATTATTAGAGCATTGTCCCATGTGAGGAAAAAATAAAAGGGAGGCCAAAGAAGCCAAACATAGAGAAAAAAAAGAGAAAAAAAGGAGAGAACAAGAGAGAAGGGGCAATGTTACTATCCTTTTTTCACACTTGTGCTTCAAAGTAGCACCATGATCTTCATGATAGAGAGTCTCCTATGTTGTCACTTTCATATACTAGTGGGAATTTTTCATTATAGAACTTGGCTTGTGTATTCCAACGATGAGCTTCGTCAAATTGCCCTAGGTCTTCAAGAGCAAGCAATTTAGATGCACACCCACTTAGTTTTCTTTTGAGCTTTCATAAACTTATAGCTCTAGTGCATCTGTTGCATGGCAATCCCTACTCACTCACATTGATATCTATTGATGAGCATCCCCATAGCCCATTGATACGCCTAGTTGATGTGAGACTATCTCCTTCTTTTGGTCTTCTCCACAACCACCATATTCTATTCCACCTATAGTGCTATGTCCATGGCTCACGTTCATGTATTGCGTGAAAGTTGAAAAGGTTCGAGAACACCAAAAGTATGAAACAATTGCTTTGCTTGTCATCGGGGTTGCGCATGATTTAAATATTTTGTGTGATGAAGATGGAACATAGCTAGACTATATGATTTTGTAGGGGTAGCTTTCTTTGGCCATGTTATTTTGAGAAGACATAATTGCCTTGTTAGTATGCTTGAAATATTATTTTTTATGTCAATATTAAACTTTTGTTTTGAATCTTATGGATCTGAACATTCATGCCACAATAAAGAAAAATTACATGGATAAATATGTTAGGTAACATTCCACATCAAAAAAATCTGTTTTTATCATTTACCTACTCGAGTACGAGCATGAATTAAGCTTGGGGATGCTTGATATGTCTCCAACGTATCTATAATTTTTTATTGTTCCATGCTATTATATTATCTATTTTGGATGTTTTATATGCATTAATATGCTATTTATTAATATCTCAGGGACTAACCTATTAACCTAGAGCCCAGTGTTTGTTTCTGTTTTTCCTTGTTTTTGAGCTTCGTAGAAAAGGAATATCAAACGGAGTCCAAACGGAATAAAACATTCGCAATGATTTTTCTTGGACCAAAAGACACCCAGGAGACTTGGAGTGCAAGTCGGAAGAGCCACGAGGCGGCCACAAGGGTGGAGGGCGCACCCAGGGGGTAGGGCGCGCCCCCTGCCTTGTGTCCTCCTAGTGACTCCCCTGACCTAGATATTCCTCCTATATATTCACATATATTCCCAAACCACCAGAAGTATCCACGAAAACACTTTTCCACTGCCGCAACCTTCTATTCCCGTGAGATCCCATCTTGGGGCCTTGTCCGGCACCCTGCCGGAGGGGATTCGATCACGGAGGGCTTCTACATCAACTATATTGCCCTTCCGATGAAGCGTGAGTAGTTTACCTCAGACCTACCGATCCATAGCTAGTAGCTAGATGGCTTCTTCTCTCTCTTTGTTTCTCAATACCATGTTCTCCTCGATGTTCTTGGAGATCTATCTGATGTAATCTTCTTTTACGGTGTGTTTGTCGAGTGTGCTTTTTCCTTGTTTACGTGCAGCGCCGTGATTTTGTTAGTGTTCTAGGCTCGCGTCTCTAGCACGGTCTAGCCTAGGACCAGCACAGTACCGTCGTTGAGCGTTTATTCAACTTTGCATCTCTGAATTGATTATTGCTGACCCTTTTTGCTACCATATTATAAGCCTTCCCAGCTCCACATACATCTACGTCGTGCGTTTGACTCTCCCTGGTAATCGCTCTATCCAAGCATTGAGAGTTTTGACTACAACGGTTGCCGATCACCGCCTGCTGCTGGGTAAGAACTGGTAAGAATTTGAGTTTTGCTTGACGGGTTTGTGATACACCACCACCACTTTTTAGTAGTCTGTAGGATCATATTCTTGTGTGTTTCTATTTGCTGCTAACCATGGTACGATCACAAGCCGATGAGACTGATTGGGAGAACCTGACGAACAAACAGCTACATGATAAATTTCAGCAAATGATGAGTGGACAGGTGCAAGATGTGCTAAATAGATTTGACGAGGCCATGGAGAAGATAGATGGCATGGAGAAGACATTCGAAACAAAGCTTGATAGCAAGTTTAATGAATTGCTCGCACGTTTACCACCACCACCGCCGGCTGCACCTATCGCACCTCTACAACACCAACAACAACGCATCCTTCCGAATCAGTATGGACGAGCGAAGCATGTTCCTATTGAGGATGGCCAAACTTCTGGTGCTGTTGTTCCTGTTATTGATGCTTCTTTGGCTCCTGCTACTGCTGCTGCTGGTACCCAGGAGGATGATGAGTATGCGGGCGATTATGAGGATGAGGTTGATCAAAATCAGAACTACGTGCACCCACCAGCACCACTGATGAGGACATGACTACCTTGGATATGACCAAAAGTATTGCATATATGCATATTTGTCAGGTGATTTCTAGTGCAAACTATTCAATAATCTATTTATGTTATCCAGAACAAAAATACTTCACACACTTTTGTGTTTTGTCTAATTGCAGGTGTATGGGACATTTGTACAATCCACATATGATGATAAGGAAGAAAGAGATGTTTATTTGCTGTCCAAAAAGTTCTCTCACGTCACTTTTGGCCCAAGAGAAGATAGAGTCCAAGTCTCTCACGTTCTGGATTCAGATTCGGACTGCACAGACACACCTGACTCAAAACGCACACAAGTTTTTCATACGGACTCCGAATTGGGTGATTCTTTTTTTGTTGGAAACTAGATTTCGTGCACTTTCCGACCCAATTGGAATCACCTTCAAATTCGTCCGGAGCGTTGAGTTGTGGACGAAACAATCTGATACTGCAGCAGAATCCGAGTCAAACTACAAGTCCAAAGGTGTTACATCACCTCCACTTGGGGCCATTGGCCTTGTACGACCTAGATTTAGTTTTAGGCTGCCTTGGGACGTCCTCCCACCTCCTTGGCCGCCACCCCTTGCTCCTATATAAGTAGATCCATCTAGTAGCTTTTCCTTGGGTTTTGTTTAGATTAAAAGTTCGCCATAGCTGCAACTTCGCGTACTTCGTTTGTGTTCAACGACCAGACAAAGGCGTCACAGAACCCCACCTTGATCAATAAAGCTTTCATCTTATATTCGCAATATCCAGATTGCAATCTTAGTTTCTTTCTTGTTCTTCGTTGCTCGCAGGAAACAGACCCTCGTGGTAAGGTTGATCGTGCCCCGGCATGGTCAATAACCTCTCGGAGTTGGTTTAGCGATTGCTAAGGCGCGACGTCCTCGCACGTTCGTAGTCGGATCATCAAAGTCGACTTCCACCAAAGCGAAATCCACCATCTCATCGAAAGACGGGACACCTTTGCCTCTATCAACCACCACCAGCAGGTCGACCTCAGGTATATATTCGTAATGGTAGGCCTGCACCACCACCTCAGGTACGAGATGATGTGCATATTCCTAAACTGAAATTGAATATTCCACCATTTGAGGGTAGATATGTTCCTGATATATATCTTACTTGGGAGTTAGAAACTGAACAACGTTTTACATGTTTACAATATCCCGAGGAGAGACGGGTTGCTGCTGCTGTTTGTGCTTTCACTAGTTTTGCATGTGTATGGTGGTCTGAACATTGTAGATTATATCCTATTCCAACTACTTGGGCTGCTTTGTAAACTGCTATGCGTACGCGTTGGGTTCCACCATATTATCAACGTGAATTGCTTCAAAAATTGCAGCGTTTAAGACAAGGGAAAAATTCTGTAGAAGAATATTATCAGGAATTACAAACTGGCATGATTAGATGTGGTATTGTTGAGGAGAATGAAGCTATGCTTGCACGTTTTCTGGGTGGATTAAATAAAGAGATTCAGACCATTCTAGACTATAAGGAGTATACTAATATCACTCGTTTATTCCATCTTGCTTGTAAAGCTGAACGTGAAGTGCAAGATCGACAAGCATTGACGCGATCTAACTTTTCTGCAGGCCGACCTTCATCATGGACACCGCGTGCATCTTCTACTTCAACTGCACCAGCACCTCAATCAGGTGCCTCCTCCAGTCGTGATACAAGAAAACAGGCACAACCACCATTATCTGCCAAGAGCGCACCTGCTGGGCCTGCACAGAGTTCTTCTTCTTCCAGGGCATCAACAGGGCACACAAGTGATATTATTTGTCGTCGTTGTAAGGGAGGAGGTCATTATGCGAGAGAATGCAAATCTCCGCGTGTGATGATTGCTACCGCAGATGGTGGATATGAGTCCGCTAGTGACTATGATGAGGAGACTTTGGCTCTTATTACACGTGAAGAACATGGTGGAGATGATTCTGATCATGAGACGCAATACATGGCTCCTGAAGACGCTGACAGGTATGAATGTTTAGTTGCTCAACGTGTTTTGAGTGTGCAGGTCACACAAGCTGAGCAAAATCAGAGGCACAATTTGTTCCATACCAAGGGAGTTGTGAAGGAACGTTCAGTGCGCGTCATAATAGACGGAGGGAGCTGCAACAACTTGGCTAGCATGGACATGGTGGAGAAGCTTTCTCTCACTACAAGACCACATCCACATCCTTACTACATCCAATGGTTCAACAACAGCGGCAAGGTTAAGGTAACACGTACTGTTCGTGTGCATTTTAGTATCTCTGCATATGCTGATTATGTTGATTGTGATGTGGTACCTATGCAAGCATGTTCCTTATTACTTGGTAGACCATGGCAATTTGATAAAAACTCTGTACACCATGGTAGAAACAATCACTATACTCTTGTTCATAAGGATAAAAATATTACTTTGCTTCCTATGACTCCTGATTCCATTTTGAAAGATGATATTAATAGAGCTAATAAAGCAAAACAGGAGAAGAATAAGAGTGAAAATCAGATTGTGGCAAAAGAATTTGAGCAACAAATGAAGCCTAATAATAAACCATCTAGTGTTGCTTCTGAAATTAAATTGAAAAGTGCATGTTTATTTGCCACCAAATCTGATATTGATGAGCTAGATTTCAGCAAATCTGTTTGCTATGCTTTTGTGTGCAAAGAGGCATTATTTTCATTCGAGGACGTGCCTTCCTCTTTGCCTCCTGCTGTCACTAACATTTTGCAGGAGTTCGCTGACGTCTTTCCACAAGACGTGCCACCTGGATTACCGCCTATTCGAGGGATTGAGCATCATATTGACTTAATTCCCGGTGCTTCACTGCCAAACCATGCACCATACCATACCAATCCAGAGGAGATGAAGGAGATTATGCGTCAAGTACAAGAGCTTCTCGACAAAGGTTATATAAGCGAATCCCTTAGTCCTTGTGCTGTTCCTATTATTCTAGTGCCGAAAAAGGATGGTACATCACGTATGTGTGTTGATTGTAGAGGCATTAATAATATTACTATTCGTTATCGTCATCCTATTCCTAGGCTCGATGATATGCTTGATGAATTGAGTGGCTCTACAATATTCTCCAAAGTTGATTTGCGTAGTGGATACCATCAAATTCGTATGAAATTGGGAGATGAATGGAAAACAACATTTAAAATTAAGTTTGGATTATATGAGTGGTTAGTCATGCCTTTTGGGTTAACTAATGCACCTAGTACTTTCATGAGATTAATGAACGAAGTTTTACGTGCTTTCATTGGACGATTTGTGGTAGTTTACTTTGATGACATATTGATTTATAGCAGATCTTTGGAAGAACATTTGGAACATTTACGTGCTGTTTTTATTGCTCTACGTGATGCACGTTTGTTTGGTAACCTTGGGAAGTGCACCTTTTGCACCGACCGAGTATCTTTTCTTGGCTATGTTGTTACTCCACAGGGAATTGAAGTTGATAAAGCCAAGATTGAAGCTATTGAGAGTTGGCCACAGCCCAAAACGGTCACACAAGTGAGGAGTTTTCTTGGCCTCGCTGGATTCTATAGGCGTTTTGTGAGAGATTTCAGCACCATTGCTGCACCTGTCAATGAGCTTACAAAGAAAGATGTGCCTTTTCTTTGGGGTACCGCACAGGAAGAAGCCTTCTCGGTATTGAAAGATAAGTTGACACATGCTCCTTTACTCCAACTTCCTGATTTTAATAAGACTTTTGAGCTTGAATGTGATGCTAGTGGAATTGGATTAGGCGGTGTGTTATTACAAGATGGCAAACCTGTTGCATACTTTTCTGAAAAATTGAGTGGGCCTAGTCTGAATTATTCTACTTATGATAAAGAATTATATGCTCTTGTTCGGACTTTAGAAACATGGCAACATTATTTATGGCCCAAAGAATTTGTTATACATTCTGATCATGAATCTTTGAAACATATTAAAAGTCAAGCTAAAGTGAATCGTAGACATGCTAAATGGGTTGAATTCATTGAGACTTTTCCTTATGTCATTAAACACAAGAAGGGAAAAGAAAATGTTATTGCTGATGCATTGTCTCGCCGCTATACTATGCTTTCACAACTTGACTTCAAAATATTTGGTTTGGAGACCATCAAAGATGTGCATGATGCTGATTTTAAAGATGTAATGCAGAATTGTAAAGAAGGAAGAATGTGGAACAAGTTCGTCGTTAACGATAGATTTGTGTTTCGTGCTAACAAGCTATGCATTCCAGCTAGCTCCGTTCGTCTTTTGTTGTTGCGGGAGGCGCATGGAGGAGGATTAATGGGACACTTTGGTGTGAAGAAGACGGAGGACGTACTTGCTACACATTTCTTTTGGCCAAAGATGAGACGGGATGTTGAGCGTTTTATTGCTCGCTGCACTACATGTCAAAAAGCTAAGTCACGACTCAATCCTCATGGTTTATATATGCATTTGCCTGTACCTAGTGTTCCTTGGGAGGATATATCTATGGACTTTGTTTTAGGTTTACCTCGAACAAAGAAGGGGAGGGATAGCATATTTGTTGTCGTGGATAGATTCTCGAAAATGGCACACTTTATACCATGTCATAAAAGCGATGATGCTGTTAAAGTTGCTGATTTGTTCTTTCGTGAAATTATTCGCTTGCATGGTGTGCCAAATACTATTGTTTCAGATCGTGTTACTAACTTTCTTAGCCACTTTTGGAGATGTTTATGGGCTAAGTTGGGGACTAAACTGCTTTTTAGTACTACTTGTCACCCCCAAACTGATGGACAAACTGAAGTAGTCAATAGAACGTTGTCTACTATGCTTAGGGCTGTTTTGAAGAATAATAAGAAAATGTGGGAGGAATGCTTGCCTCATATTGAATTTGCTTATAATCGTTCATTGCATTCTACTACTAAGATGTGCCCTTTTGAAGTTGTGTATGGTTTCCTACCTCGTGCACCTATTGATTTGTTGCCTCTTCCATCTTCGGAGAAGGTTAATTTTGATGCTAAACAACGTGCTGAATTGATTTTAAAAATGCATGAGTTAACTAAGGAAAACATTGAGCGTATGAATGCTAAATATAAACTTGCTGGAGATAAGGGTAGAAAACATGTTGTGTTTGCACCTGGAGATCTTGTTTGGTTACATTTGCGTAAGGATAGATTTCCTGATTTGCGCAAATCAAAGCTCCGTTTAGGCCCAAAATGGGTGCATGAAGCCTTGGACGAAATATACAAGATGCCACTTCATAAATTTCGTCCCGAGGCTATTTTAGGTGCTGCGTCACCTTATTATTGGGCCAGGCCCATGTAATTTCGAAATACATAAGTATAGGCTATTTTTAGAGTCCGTATGTGTGGGGAAACAAGAGATAGGGTTGATTTCGGACTCCTCCACCAAGGGCCACGAAATTCCCCCCTCTTCCTCCATATATACAGCCCTTAGGGCATCGTTTAGACTTTGGGTTTTGTTTAGATTAAAAGTTCGCCATAGCTGCAACTTCGCGTACTTCGTTTGTGTTCAACGACCAGACAAAGGCGTCACAGAACCCCACCTTGATCAATAAAGCTTTCATCTTATATTCGCAATATCCAGATTGCAATCTTAGTTTCTTGCTTGTTCTTCGTTTGCTCGCAGGAAACAGACCCTCGTGGTCAGGTTGATCGTGCTCCGGCGTGGTCAATAACCTCTCGGAGTTGGTTTAGCGATTGCTAAGGCGCGACGTCCTCACACGTTCGTAGTCGGATCGTCAAAGTCGACTTCCACCAAAGCGAAATCCACCATCTCATCGAAAGACGGGACACCTTTGCCTCTATCACTTGGGAGGATATATCTATGGACTTTGTTTTAGGTTTACCTCGAACAAAGAAGGGGAGGGATAGCATATTTGTTGTCGTGGATAGATTCTCGAAAATGGCACACTTTATACCATGTCATAAAAGCGATGATGCTGTTAATGTTGCTGATTTGTTCTTTCGTGAAATTATTCGCTTGCATGGTGTGCCAAATACTATTGTTTCAGATCGTGATACTAAATTTCTTAGCCACTTTTGGAGATGTTTATGGGCTAAGTTGGGGACTAAACTGCTTTTTAGTACTACTTGTCACCCCCAAACTGATGGACAAACTGAAGTAGTCAATAGAACGTTGTCTACTATGCTTAGGGCTGTTTTGAAGAATAATAAGAAAATGTGGGAGGAATGCTTGCCTCATATTGAATTTGCTTATAATCGTTCATTGCATTCTACTACTAAGATGTGCCCTTTGGAAGTTGTGTATGGTTTCCTACCTCGTGCACCTATTGATTTGTTGCCTCTTCCATCTTCGGAGAAGGTTAATTTTGATGCTAAACAACGTGCTGAATTGATTTTAAAAATGCATGAGTTAACTAAGGAAAACATTGAGCGCATGAATGCTAAATATAAACTTGCTGGAGATAAGGGTAGAAAACATGTTGTGTTTGCACCTGGAGATCTTGTTTGGTTACATTTGCGTAAGGATAGATTTCCTAATTTGCGCAAATCAAAGTTAATGCCACGTGCTGATGGTCCCTTTAAGGTGTTAGAGAAAATAAATGATAATGCATATAAACTTGAGCTGCCTGCAGATTTTGGGGTTAGTCCCACTTTTAACATTGCAGATTTGAAGCCTTATTTGGGTGAGGAAGATGAACTTCCGTCGAGGACGACTTCATTTCAAGAAGGGGAGGATGATGAGGACATCAATACAATTGTTACACCCACAGCCCCTGCTGCTATCCATACTGCACCAATTACTAGAGCTCGTGCACGCCAACTAAATTACCAGGTACTTTCGTTTCTTGGTAATGATTCTAATGTTCATGAGAATATGATGCTGCCTATGATGAGGACATCAATACAATTGTTACAACCACAGCCACTACTGCTATACATACTGGACCAATTACTAGAGCTCGTGCACGCCAACTAAATTACCAGGTACTTTCGTTTCTTGGTAATGATTCTAATGTTCATGAGAATATGATGCTGCCTAAATTGGATACATTTGTTTTGCTTACAAATGAAGGGCCTAGCTTGGAGAAGGATGAACATTGGAGCAAGAACAAGCATGGAGATGATGGCATGCGCAAGGGGAACAAGAACGGAGTTACAAGTGATGATTTCAGGACTTTGAAGCCACCATAATGGGTGCATGAAGCCTTGGACGAAATATACAAGATGCCACTTCATAAATTTCGTCCCGAGGCTATTTTAGGGGCTGCGTCACCTTATTATTGGGCCAGGCCCATGTAATTTCGATTTGCAATTTTCTTACCTATTGTCCAAGAAAAAGCCACAAAAAAAAAGTTAGATATGTTCATCCTTTATCCAAGCCAGTCTGAGCCTTTGCAATTTTCTATTCATTGCTTGCATAGTTGAATTATCGGTTGCATCGTCGTGTCAGTTGCTGGTCTTAGTGTCTAGTTCCTTTAGAGTTTCGAGTTCTGTTCACATTAGTCACGCCGCCGCTGCATCATTATCCGTTCCGCTGTCCACCATCCCATCTATTAATTTCCACCACGTGCTATGCACTGTTCATTATCATAATCATAGTTGAGGTCATTCACATCTTCGCCTGATCCAATCTGCATCTTATCTAGTTTGTCTTGGAAAGAGGGAGAAAAAAAAGATAGAGAAAAAAAAGAGAAAAAAAGGAAAGAAAAAGAGGGAGAAGAAAAAGAAAAAAAAGCGTGAGAAAAAAAAAGGACAGAAAAAAATCGAATCTATCTAGAATCAATCTCGTACCTGAATTCGGATTGAATTCGGATTGGTTTAGCGATTGCTAAGGCGCAACGTCGTGCACGTTTGTAGTCGGATCGTCAAAGTCGTCTCCACCAAATCGATAGTTACCATCTCATCGAAAGATCGGGACACCCCGCCTCTATCAAATATCCTGAGGAGAGACGAGTTGCTGCTGCTGTTTGTGCTTTCACTAGTTTTGCATGTGTATGGTGGTCTGAACATTGTAGATTATATCCTATTCCAACTACTTGGGCTGCTTTGAAAACTGCTATGCGTACGCGTTGGGTTCCACCATATTATCAACGTGAATTGCTTCAAAAATTGCAGCGTTTAAGACAAGGGAAAAATTCTGTAGAAGAATATTATCAGGAATTACAAACTGGCCTGATTAGATGTGGTATTGTTGAGGAGAATGAAGCTATGCTTGCACGTTTTCTGGGTGGATTAAATAGAGAGATTCAGACCATTCTAGACTATAAGGAGTATACTAATATCACTCGTTTATTCCATCTTGCTTGTAAAGCTGAACGTGAAGTGCAGGATGGACAAGCATTGGCGCGAACTAACTTTTCTGCAGGCCGACCTTCATCATGGACACCGCGTGCATCTTCTACTTCAACTGCACCAGCACCTCAATTAGGTGCCTCCTCCAGTCGTGATACAAGAAAACAGGCACAACCACCATTATCTGCCAAGAGCGCACCTGCTGGGCCTGCACGGAGTTCTTCTTCTTCCATGGCATCAACAGGGCACACAAGTGATATTATTTGTCGTCGTTGTAAGGGAGGAGGTCATTATGCGAGAGAATGCAAATCTCCGCGTGTGATGATTGCTACCGCGGATGGTGGATATGAGTCCGCTAGTGACTATGATGAGGAGACTTTGGCTCTTATTACACGTGAAGAACATGGTGGAGATGATTCTGATCAAGAGACGCAATACATGGCTCCTGAAGACGCTGACAGGTATGAATGTTTAGTTGCTCAACGTGTTTTGAGTGTGCAGGTCACACAAGCTGAGCAAAATCAGAGGCACAATTTGTTCCATACCAAGGGAGTTGTGAAAGAACGTTCTGTGCGCGTCATCATAGATGGAGGGAGCTGCAACAACTTGGCTAGCATGGAGATGGTGGAGAAGCTTTCTCTCACCACAAGACCACATCCACATCCTTACTACATCCAATGGTTCAACAACAGCGGCAAGGTTAAGGTAACACGTAATGTTCGTGTGCATTTTAGTATCTCTACATATGCTGATTATGTCGATTGTGATGTGGTACCTATGCAAGCATGTTCCTTATTACTTGGTAGACCATGGCAATTTGATAAAAATTCTGTACACCATGGTAGAAACAATCACTATACTCTTGTTCATAAGGATAAAAATATTACTTTGCTTCCTATGACTCCTGATTCCATTTTGAAAGATGATATTAATAGAGCTAATAAAGCAAAACAGGAGACGAATAAGAGTGAAAATCAGATTGTGGCAAAAGAATTTGAGCAACAAATGAAGCCTAATAATAAACCGTCTAGTGTTGCTTCTGAAATTAAATTGAAAAGTGCATGTTTATTTGCCACCAAATCTGATATTGATGAGCTAGATTTCAGCAAATCTGTTTGCTATGCTTTTGTGTGCAAAGAGGCATTATTTTCATTCGAGGACGTGCCTTCCTCTTTGCCTCCTGCTGTCACTAACATTTTGCAGGAGTTCGCTGACGTCTTTCCACAAGATGTGCCACCGGGATTACCGCCTATTCGAGGGATTGAGCATCAGATTGACTTAATTCCCGGTGCTTCACTGCCAAACCGTGCACCATACCGTACCAATCCAGAGGAGACGAAGGAGATTATGCGTCAAGTACAAGAGCTTCTCGACAAAGGTTATATACGCGAATCCCTTAGTCCTTGTGCTGTTCCTATTATTCTAGTGTCGAAAAAGGATGGTACATCACGTATGTGTGTTGATTGTAGAGGCATTAATAATATTACTATTCGTTATCGTCATCCTATTCCTAGGCTAGATGATATGCTTGATGAATTGAGTGGCTCTACAATATTCTCCAAAGTTGATTTGCGTAGTGGCTACCATCAAATTCGTATGAAATTGGGAGATGAATGGAAAACAGCATTTAAAACTAAGTTTGGATTATATGAGTGGTTAGTCATGCCTTTTGGGTTAACTAATGCACCTAGTACTTTCATGAGATTAATGAACGAAGTTTTACGTGCTTTCATTGGACGATTTGTGGTAGTTTACTTTGATGACATATTGATTTATAGCAGATCTTTGGAAGAACATTTGGAACATTTACGTGATGTTTTTATTGCTCTATGTGATGCACGTTTGTTTGGTAACCTTGGGAAGTGCACCTTTTGCACCGACCGAGTATCTTTTCTTGGCTATGTTGTTACTCCACAGGGAATTGAAGTTGATAAAGCCAAGATTGAAGCTATTGAGAGTTGGCCGCAGCCCAAAACGGTCACACAAGTGAGGAGTTTTCTTGGCCTCGCTGGATTCTATAGGCGTTTTGTGAGAGATTTCAGCACCATTGCTGCACCTCTCAATGAGCTTAGAAAGAAAGATGTGCCTTTTCTTTGGGGTACTGCACAGGAAGAAGCCTTCACGGTATTGAAATATAAGTTGACACATGCTCCTTTACTCCAACTTCCTGATTTTAATAAGACTTTTGAGCTTGAATGTGATGCTAGTGGAATTGGATTAGGAGGTGTGTTATTACAAGATGGCAATCCTGTTGCATACTTTTCTGAAAAATTGAGTGGGCCTAGTCTGAATTATTCTACTTATGATAAAGAATTATATGCTCTTGTTCGGACTTTAGAAACATGGCAACATTATTTATGGCCCAAAGAATTTGTTATACATTCTGATCATGAATCTTTGAAACATATTAAAAGTCAAGCTAAACTGAATCGTAGACATGCTAAATGGGTTGAATTCATTGAGACTTTCCCTTATGTCATTAAACACAAGAAGGGAAAAGAAAATGTTATTGCTGATGCATTGTCTCGTCACTATACTATGCTTTCACAACTTGACTTCAAAATATTTGGTTTGGAGACCATCAAAGATCAATATGTGCATGATGCTGATTTTAAAGATGTAATGCAGAATTGCAAAGAAGGAAGAATGTGGAACAAGTTTGTCATTAACGGTGGATTTGTGTTTCGTGCTAACAAGCTATGCATTCCAGCTAGCTCCGTTCGTCTTTTGTTGTTGCAGGAGGCGCATGGAGGAGGATTAATGGGACACTTTGGCGTGAAGAAGACGGAGGACGTACTTGCTACACATTTCTTTTGGCCAAAGATGAGACGGGATGTTGAGCGTTTTATTGCTCGCTGCACTACATGTCAAAAAGCTAAGTCACGACTCAATCCTCATGGTTTATATATGCCTTTGCCTGTACCTAGTGTTCCTTGGGAGGATATATCTATGGACTTTGTTTTAGGTTTACCTCGAACAAAGAAGGGGAGGGATAGCATATTTGTTGTCGTGGATAGATTCTCGAAAATGGCACACTTTATACCATGTCATAAAAGCGATGATGCTGTTAATGTTGCTGATTTGTTCTTTCGTGAAATTATTCGCTTGCATGGTGTGCCAAATACTATTGTTTCAAATCGTGATACTAAATTTCTGAGCCACTTTTGGAGATGTTTATGGGCTAAGTTGGGGACTAAACTGCTTTTTAGTACTACTTGTCACCCCCAAACTGATGGACAAACTGAAGTAGTCAATAGAACGTTGTCTACTATGCTTAGGGCTGTTTTGAAGAATAATAAGAAAATGTGGGAGGAATGCTTGCCTCATATTGAATTTGCTTATAATCGTTCATTGCATTCTACTACTAAGATGTGCCCTTTTGAAGTTGTGTATGGTTTCCTACCTCGTGCACCTATTGATTTGTTGCCTCTTCCATCTTCGGAGAAGGTTAATTTTGATGCTAAACAACGTGCTGAATTGATTTTAAAAATGCATGAGTTAACTAAGGAAAACATTGAGCGCATGAATGCTAAATATAAACTTGCTGGAGATAAGGGTAGAAAACATGTTGTGTTTGCACCTTGAGATCTTGTTTGGTTACATTTGCGTAAGGATAGATTTCCTGATTTGCGCAAATCAAAGTTAATGCCACGTGCTGATGGTCCCTTTAAGGTGTTAGAGAAAATAAATGATAATGCATATAAACTTGAGCTGCCTGCAGATTTTGGGGTTAGTCCCACTTTTAACATTGCAGATTTGAAGCCTTTTTTGGGTGAGGAAGATGAACTTCCGTCGAGGACGACTTCATTTCAAGAAGGGGAGGATGATGAGGACATCAATACAATTGTTACACCCACAGCCCCTGCTGCTATACATACTGGACCAATTACTAGAGCTCGTGCACGCCAACTAAATTACCAGGTACTTTCGTTTC
Organism: Triticum dicoccoides; assembly: GCF_002162155.2. Lineage (NCBI taxonomy): Eukaryota > Viridiplantae > Streptophyta > Magnoliopsida > Poales > Poaceae > Triticum > Triticum dicoccoides. The sequence goes on along the minus strand of NC_041386.1, from coordinate 315,649,468 downwards.
TTGGTAATGATTCTAATGTTCATGAGAATATGATACTGCCTAAATTGGATACATTTGTTTTGCTTACAAATGAAGGGCCTAGCTTGGAGAAGGATGAACATTGGAGCAAGAACAAGCATGGAGATGATGGCATGCGCAAGGGGAACAAGAACGGAGTTACAAGTGATGATTTCAGGACTTTGAAGCCACCATAATGGGTGCATGAAGCCCTGGACGAAATATACAAGATGCCACTTCATAAATTTCGTCCCGAGGCTATTTTAGGTGCTGCGTCACCATATTATTGGGCCAGGCCCATGTAATTTCGAAATACATATAGAGTACGTATGTGTGGGGAAACAAGAGATAGGGTTGATTTCGGACCCCTCCACCAAGGGCCACGAAATTGCCCCCCTCTTCCTCCATATATACAGCCCTTAGGGAATCGTTTAGACTTCGGGTTTTGTTTAGATTAAAAGTTCGCCACAGCTGCAACTTCGCGTACTTCGTTTGTGTTCAACGACCAGACAAAGGCGTCACAGAACCCCACCTTGATCAATAAAGCTTTCATCTTATATTCGCAATATCCAGATTGCAATCTCCGTTTCTTGCTTGTTCTTCGTTTGCTCGCAGGAAACAGACCCTCGTGGTCAGGTTGATCGTGCTCCGGCGTGGTCAATAACCTCTCGGAGTTGGTTTAGCGATTGCTAAGGCGCGACGTCCTCGCACGTTCGTAGTCGGATCGTCAAAGTCGACTGCCACCCAAGCGATATCCATCATCTCATCGAAAGACGGGACACCTTTGCCTCTATCAAGTGGTATCAGATTTCCAGGTTGCTCGGTGAGATTTTACAGTTTTCGTAGTTTAGATCGAGTCTGTTCTTCATACCTACAGTCCACGAAAAAGTCAAAAAAAATTAGGGTTAGTTCATCATATCCGAACCAATCTGAGCCTTTGCATTATCTTTTTAGGGTTTTGCTTTGTTGAATTTGCGGTTGCATCGTCGTGTCTAGTTGCTGGTCTTAGCGTTAGTCTTTTAGAGTTTCGAGTTCTGGTCATAAGTTGTCACGCCGCCACCGCACCATCATCATCGCCCCTGTCACCTACCACCACCGCTCCATATACCACCACCAATCCGTATCCATATACCACCACCGATCCATATCCATATATTACCACCGCTGCCATATACCACCACCGCTGCCATATACCACCACCATATATCCACCACCAATCCGAGTTCCTTGCATATTAGGTGTGTTTTTGAGATCCATCTAGATTCCGATTCGTGTTTCCTTGCCGGAGTAGGTTTCGGAAAAAAAGAGTCCGGAAACCACCCTCCGTTTAGGCCCAAAATTTTTCAAAAACGCATTTTTCGAAAAAATTTCTGGCTATCCTATTTTTAGGTGTTTCTGAGTGTTTTGAGACAGGTGCCATTATAGGAAGTTTTCTTTGACCCGTTTCCAGCTTTTGGGTCCGGGCAGTCGAAAAAACGAAAAAAAAAATTGGTCGAAAAAATTTCGTGCCCATCCTGTCAGTTTGACCTAGGAAGAGTTTTGAGACACTCGCCATTATAGTGATTTTTCGCGAAAAAAAAAAAGCAGCGCAAAAAAAAAGAGCGCAAAAAAAAGAGCGAAAAAAAAATTCCAGAGTGTGCTTTTTCCTTGTTTACCTGCAGCGCCGTGATTTCGTTAGTGTTCTAGGCTCGCGTCAATAGCACGGTCTAGCCTAGGACAAGCACAATACCGTCGTTGAGCGTTTATTCAACTTTGCATCTCTCAATTGATTATTGCTGACCCTTTTAGCTACCATATTATAAGCCTTCCCAGCTCCACATACATCTACGTCGTGCGTTTGACTCTCCCTGGTAATCGCTCTATCCAAGCTTTGAGAGTTTTGACTACAACGGTTGCCGATCACCGCCTGCTGCTGGGTAAGAACTGGTAAGAATTTGAGTTTTGCTTGACGGGTTTGTGATACACCACCACCACTTCTTAGTAGTCTGTAGGATCATATTCTTGTGTGTTTCTATTTGCTGCTAACCATGGTAGGATCACAAGCCTATGAGACTGGTTGGGAGAACCTGGCGAACAAACAGCTACATGATAAATTTCAGCAAATGATGAGTGGACAGGTGCAAGATATGCTAAACAGATTTGACGAGGCCATGGAGAAGATAGATGGCATGGAGAAGACGTTCGAAACAAAGCTTGATAGCAAGTTTAATGAATTGCTCGCAGGTTTACCACCACCACCGCCGGCTGCACCTATCGCACCTCTGCGACACCAACAACAACGCATCCTTCCGAATCAGTATGGACGAGCGAAGCGTGTTCCTATTGAGGATGGCCAAACTTCTGGTGCTGCTGTTCCTGTTATTGATGCTTCTTTGGCTCCTGCTACTGCTGCTGCTGGTACCCAGGAGGATGATGAGTATGCGGGCGATTATGAGGATGAGGTTGATCAAAATCAGAACTACGTGCACCCACCAGCACCACCACCAGCAGGTCGACCTCAGGTATATATTCGTAATGGTAGGCCTGCACCACCACCTCAGGTACGAGATGATGTGCGTATTCCTAAACTGAAATTGAATATTCCACCATTTGAGGGTAGATATGTTCCTGATATATATCTTACTTGGGAGTTAGAAACTGAACAACGTTTTACATGTTTACAATATCCCGAGGAGAGACGGGTTGCTGCTGCTGTTTGTGCTTTCACTAGTTTTGCATGTGTATGGTGGTCTGAACATTGTAGATTATATCCTATTCCAACTACTTGGGCTGCTTTGAAAACTGCTATGCATACGCGTTGGGTTCCACCATATTATCAACGTGAATTGCTTCAAAAATTGCAGCGTTTAAGACAAGGGAAAAATTCTGTAGAAGAATATTATCAGGAATTACAAACTGGCATGATTAGATGTGGTATTGTTGAGGAGAATGAAGCTATGCTTGCACGTTTTCTGGTTGGATTAAATAGAGAGATTCAGACCATTCTAGACTATAAGGAGTATACTAATATCACTCGTTTATTCCATCTTGCTTGTAAAGTTGAACGTGAAGTGCAGGATCGACAAGCATTGGCGCGAACTAACTTTTCTGCAGGCCGACCTTCATCATGGACACCGCGTGCATCTTCTACTTCAACTGCACCAGCACCTCAATCAGGTGCCTCCTCCAGTCGTGATACAAGAAAACAGGCACAACCACCATTATCTGCCAAGAGCGCACCTGCTGGGCCTGCATAGAGTTCTTCTTCTTCCATGGCATCAGCAGGGCACACAAGTGATATTATTTGTCGTCATTGTAAGGGAGGAGGTCATTATGCGAGAGAATGCAAATCGTCGCGTGTGATGATTGCTACCGCGGATGGTGGATATGAGTCCGCTAGTGACTATGATGAGGAGACTTTGGCTCTTATTACACGTGAAGAACATGGTGGAGATGATTCTGATCATGAGACGCAATACATGGCTCCTGAAGACGCTGACAGGTATGAATGTTTAGTTGGTCAACGTGTTTTGAGTGTGCAGGTCACACAAGCTGAGCAAAATCAGAGGCACAATTTGTTTCATACCAAGGGAGTTGTGAAGGAACGTTCTGTGCGCGTCATAATAGACGGAGGGAGCTGCAACAACTTGGCTAGCATGGACATGGTGGAGAAGCTTTCTCTCACCACAAGAGCACATCCACATCCTTACTACATCCAATGGTTCAACAACAGCGGCAAGGTTAAGGTAACACATACTGTTCGTGTGCATTTTAGTATCTCTACATATGCTGATTATGTTGATTGTGATGTGGTACCTATACAAGCATGTTCCTTATTACTTGGTAGACCATGGCAATTTGATAAAAACTCTGTACACCATGGTAGAAACAATCACTATACTCTTGTTCATAAGGATAAAAATATTACTTTGCTTCCTATGACTCCTGATTCCATTTTGAAATATGATATTAATAGAGCTAATAAAGCAAAACAGGAGAAGAATAAGAGTGAAAATCAGATTGTGGCAAAAGAATTTGAGCAACAAATGAAGCCTAATAATAAACCATCTAGTGTTGCTTCTGAAATTAAATTGAAAAGTGCATGTTTATTTGCCACCAAATCTGATATTGATGAGCTAGATTTCAGCAAATCTGTTTGCTATGCTTTTGTGTGCAAAGAGGCATTATTTTCATTCGAGGACGTGCCTTCCTCTTTGCCTCCTGCTGTCACTAACATTTTGCAGGAGTTCGCTGACGTCTTTCCACAAGACGTGCCACCGGGATTACCGCCTATTCGAGGGATTGAGCATCAGATTGACTTAATTCCCGGTGCTTCACTGCCAAACCGTGCACCATACCGTACCAATCCAGAGGAGACGAAGGAGATTATGCGTCAAGTATAAGAGCTTCTCGACAAAGGTTATATACGCGAATCCCTTAGTCCTTGTGCTGTTCCTATTATTCTAGTGCCGAAAAAGGATGGTACATCACGTATGTGTGTTGATTGTAGAGGCATTAATAATATTACTATTCGTTATCGTCATTCCTAGGCTCGATGATATGCTTGATGAATTGAGTGGCTCTACAATATTCTCCAAAGTTGATTTGCGTAGTGGATACCATCAAATTCGTATGAAATTGGGAGATGAATGGAAAACATCATTTAAAACTAAGTTTGGATTATATGAGTGGTTAGTCATGCCTTTTGGGTTAACTAATGCACCTAGTACTTTCATGAGATTAATGAACGAAGTTTTACGTGCTTTCATTGGACGATTTGTGGTAATTTACTTTGATGACATATTGATTTATAGCAGATCTTTGGAAGAACATTTGGAACATTTACGTGCTGTTTTTATTGCTCTACGTGATGCACGTTTGTTTGGTAACCTTGGGAAGTGCACCTTTTGCACCGACCGAGTATCTTTTCTTGGCTATGTTGTTACTCCACAGGGAATTGAAGTTGATAAAGCCAAGATTGAAGCTATTGAGAGTTGGCCGCAGCCCAAAACGGTCACACAAGTGAGGAGTTTTCTTGGCCTCGCTGGATTCTATAGGCGTTTTGTGAGAGATTTAAGCACCATTGCTGCACCTCTCAATGAGCTTACAAAGAAAGATGTGCCTTTTCTTTGGGGTACCGCACAGGAAGAAGCCTTCACGGTATTGAAAGATAAGTTGACACATGCTCCTTTACTCCAACTTCCTGATTTTAATAAGACTTTTGAGCTTGAATGTGATGCTAGTGGAATTGGATTAGGAGGTGTGTTATTACAAGATGGCAAACCTGTTGCATACTTTTCTGAAAAATTGAGTGGGCCTAGTCTGAATTATTCTACTTATGATAAAGAATTATATGCTCTTGTTCGGACTTTAGAAACATGGCAACATTATTTATGGCCCAAAGAATTTGTTATACATTCTGATCATGAATCTTTGAAACATATTAAAAGTCAAGCTAAACTAAATCGTAGACATGCTAAATGGGTTGAATTCATTGATGATGAGGACATCAATACAATTATTACACCCACAGCCCCTGCTGCTATACATACTGGACCAATTACTAGAGCTCGTGCACACCAACTAAATTACCAGGTACTTTCGTTTCTTGGTAATGATTCTAATGTTCATGAGAATATGATGCTGCCTAAATTGGATACATTTGTTTTGCTTACAAATGAAGGGCCTAGCTTGGAGAAGGATGAACATTGGAGCAAGAACAAGCATGGAGATGATGGCATGCGCAAGGGGAACAAGAACGAAGTTACAAGTGATGATTTCAGGACTTTGAAGCCACCATAATGGGTGCATGAAGCCTTGGACGAAATATACAAGATGCCACTTCATAAATTTCGTCCCGAGGCTATTTTAGGTGCTGCGTCACCTTATTATTGGGCCAGGCCCATGTAATTTCGAAATACATAAGTATAGGCTATTTTTAGAGTCCGTATGTGTGGGGAAACAAGAGATAGGGTTGATTTCGGACCCCTCCCCCAAGGGCCACGAAATTCCCCCCCTCTTCCTCCATATATACAGCCCTTAGGGCATCGTTTAGACTTTGGGTTTTGTTTAGATTAAAAGTTCGCCATAGCTGCAACTTCGCGTACTTCGTTTGTGTTCAACGACCAGACAAAGGCGTCACAGAACCCCACCTTGATCAATAAAGCTTTCATCTTATATTCGCAATATCCAGATTGCAATCTTAGTTTCTTGCTTGTTCTTCGTTTGCTCGCAGGAAACAGACCCTCGTGGTCAGGTTGATCGTGCTCCGGCGTGGTCAATAACCTCTCGGAGTTGGTTTAGCGATTGCTAAGGCGCGACGTCCTCGCACGTTCGTAGTCGGATCGTCAAAGTCGACTTCCACCAAAGCGAAATCCACCATCTCATCGAAAGACGAGACACCTTTGCCTCTATCACTAATGCACCTAGTACTTTCATGAGATTAATGAACGAAGTTTTACGTGCTTTCATTGGACGATTTGTGGTAGTCTATTTTGATGATATACTGATTTATAGCAGATCTTTGGAAGAACATTTGGAACATTTACGTGCTGTTTTTATTGCTCTACGTGATGCACGTTTGTTTGGTAACCTTGGGAAGTGCACCTTTTGCACCGACCGAGTATCTTTTCTTGGCTATGTTGTTACTCCACAGGGAATTGAAGTTGACAAAGCCAAGATTGAAGCTATTGAGAGTTGGCCGCAGCCCAAAACGGTCACACAAGTGAGGAGTTTTCTTGGCCTCGCTGGATTCTATAGGCGTTTTGTGAGAGATTTCAGCACCATTGCTGCACCTCTCAATGAGCTTACAAAGAAAGATGTGCCTTTTCTTTGGGGTACCGCACAGGAAGAAGCCTTCTCGGTATTGAAAGATAAGTTGACACATGCTCCTTTACTCCAACTTCCTGATTTTAATAAGACTTTTGAGCTTGAATGTGATGCTAGTGGAATTGGATTAGGCGGTGTGTTATTACAAGATGGCAAACCTGTTGCATACTTTTCTGAAAAATTGAGTGGGCCTAGTCTGAATTATTCTACTTATGATAAAGAATTATATGCTCTTGTTCGGACTTTAGAAACATGGCAACATTATTTATGGCCGAAAGAATTTGTTATACATTCTGATCATGAATCTTTGAAACATATTAAAAGTCAAGCTAAACTGAATCGTAGACATGCTAAATGGGTTGAATTCATTGAGACTTTTCCTTATGTCATTAAACACAAGAAGGGAAAAGAAAATGTTATTGCTGATGCATTGTCTCGCCGCTATAATATGCTTTCACAACTTGACTTCAAAATATTTGGTTTGGAGACCATCAAAGATCAATATGTGCATGATGCTGATTTTAAAGATGTAATGCAGAATTGTAAAGAAGGAAGAATGTGGAACAAGTTCGTCGTTAATGATGGATTTGTGTTTCGTGCTAACAAGCTATGCATTCCAGCTTGCTCCGTTCGTCTTTTGTTGTTGCAGGAGGCGCATGGATGATGAGGACATCAATACAATTGTTACACCCACAGCCCCTGCTGCTATACATACTGGACCAATTACTAGAGCTCGTGCACGCCAACTAAATTACCAGGTACTTTCGTTTCTTGGTAATGATTCTAATGTTTATGAGAATATGATGCTGCCTAAATTGGATACATTTGTTTTGCTTACAAATGAAGGGCCTAGCTTGGAGAAGGATGAACATTGGAGCAAGAACAAGCATGGAGATGATGGCATGCGCAAGGGAAACAAGAACGGAGTTACAAGTGATGATTTCAGGACTTTGAAGCCACCATAATGGGTGCATGAAGCCTTGGACGAAATATACAAGATGCCACTTCATAAATTTCGTCCCGAGGCTATTTTAGGTGTTGCGTCACCTTATTATTGGGCCAGGCCCATGTAATTTCGAAATACATAAGTATAGGCTATTTTTAGAATAAACGAGTGATATTAGTATACTCCTTATAGTCTAGAATGGTCTGAATCTCTCTATTTAATCCACCCAGAAAACGTGCAAGCATAGCTTCATTCTCCTCAACAATACCACATCTAATCATGCCAGTTTGTAATTCCTGATAATATTCTTCTACAGAATTTTTCCCTTGTCTTAAACGCTGCAATTTTTGAAGCAATTCACGTTGATAATATGGTGGAACCCAATGCGTACGCATAGCAGTTTTCAAAGCAGCCCAAGTAGTTGGAATAGGATATAATCTACAATGTTCAGACCACCATACACATGCAAAACTAGTGAAAGCACAAACGGCAGCAGCAACTCGTCTCTCCTCAGGATATTGTAAACATGTAAATCGTTGTTCAGTTTCTAACTCCCAAGTAAGATATATATCAGGAACATATCTACCCTCAAATGGTGGAATATTCAATTTCAGTTTAGGAATATGGACATCATCTCGTACCTGAGGTGGTGGTGCACGCCTACCATTACGAATATATACCTGAGGTCGACCTGCTGGTGGTGGTACAGGTGGCTGCACGTAGTGTTGATTTTGATCAACCTCATCCTCATAATCTCCCACATAATCATCCTCCTCCGCATCAGCAGCAGGAGCCACAGAAGTATCAACAGCAGCACCAACAGTTTGGCCAAACGCAAGAGGAACACGGCTTGCTCGGCGGAGGTCTGCTTCGCGACGTGGAGGTAGTCGTTGTTGTTGCTGTTGGAGAGGTGCGTTAGCTGCAGCGGGTGGTGGTGGTGGAAGACGCGCGAGCAATTCATTAAACTTGTTATCGAGCTTTGTTTCGAACGTCTTCTCAAAGCCAGTGATCTTCTCCATGGCCTCTTCAAAATTGTTCAGCACATCTTGCACCTGTTCAGTCATCATTTGCTGAAACTTATCATGAAGCTCCTTGTTCGATAATTTCTCCCAGTCAATCTCGTCGGCTTGTGATCCTGGCATGGTTAGCAGCAATAGAAACACACGAGAATATGATCCTACAGACTACGAACAAGTGGTGGTGGGTGTCACAAATCCATCAAGCAAATCTCAAATTCTTACCAGTTCTTACCCAGCAGCAGGCGGTGATCGGCAACCGTTGTAGTCAAAAACTCTCAAAGCTTGGATAGAACGATTACCAGGGAGAGTCAAACGCACGACGTAGATGTATGTGGAGCTGGGAAGGCTTATAATATGGTAGCAAAAAGGGTCAGCAATAATCAATTCAGAGATGCAAAGTTGAATAAACGCTCAACGACGGTACTGTGCTGGTCCTAGGCTAGACTGTGCTAGAGACGCGAGCCTAGAACACTAACAAAATCACGGCGCGGCACGTAAACAAGGGAAAAGCACAGTCTGGAATTTTTTTTTTCGCTCTTTTTTTTTTGCGCTCTTTTTTTTTGCGCTGCTTTTTTTTTTGCGAAAAATCACTATAATGGCGAGTGTCTCAAAACTCTTCTTAACTCAAACTGACAGGATGGGCACGAAATTTTTTTGACCAATTTTTTTTTTGACTGCCCGGACCCAAAAACTGGAAACGGGTCAAAAAAAACTTCCTATAATGGCACCTGTCTCAAAACACTCAGAAACACCTAAAAATAGGATAGCCAGAAATTTTTTCGAAAAATGCGTTTTCGAAAAATTTTGGGCCTAAACGGAGCGTGGCTACCCGAAAAATTTTGGGCCTAAACGGAGAATGGCATCTAAATTTTCCGAAACCTACTCCGGCAAGGAAACACGAATCGGAATCTAGATGGATCTCGAAAACAAACCTAATATGACAAGAACTCGGATTGGTGGTGGATATATGGAGGTAGATGGCAGCGGTGGTGGTATATGACAGCTGTGGTGGTATATGGATACGGATTCGAAGCGGTGGCGGATAAGCGGTGGTGGTAGATGGCAGGGGTGATGATGATGGTGCGGCGGCGGCGTGACAACTTATGACCAGAACTCGAAACTCTAAAAGACTAGACTCTAAGACCAGCAACTAGACATGACGATGCAACCGCAAATTCAACAAAGCAAAACCCTAAAAAGATTATGCAAAGGCTCAGATTGGTTCGGATATGATGAACTAACCCTATTTTTTTGTGGCTTTTTCGTGGACTGTAGGTATGAAGAACAGACTCGATCTAAACAACGAAAAACTGTAAAATCTCACCGAGCAACCTGGAAATCTGATACCACTTGATAGAGGCAAAGGTGTCCCGTCTTTCGATGAGATGATGGATATCGCTTTGGTGGAAGTCGACTTTGACGATCCGACTACGAACGTGCGAGGACGTCGCGCCTTAGCAATCGCTAAACCAACTCCGAGAGGTTATTGACCACGCCGGAGCACGATCAACCTGACCACGAGGGTCTGTTTCCTGCGAGCAAACGAAGAACAAGCAAGAAACTAAGATTGCAATCTGGATATTGCGAATATAAGATGAAAGCTTTATTGATCAAGGTGGGGTTCTGTGACGCCTTTGTCTGGTCGTTGAACACAAACGAAGTACGCGAAGTTGCAGCTATGGCGAACTTTTAATCTAAACAAAACCCAAAGTCTAAACGATGCCCTAGGGGCTGTATATATGGAGGAAGAGGGGGGAATTTCGTGGCCCTTGGTGGAGGGGTCCGAAATCAACCCTATCTCTTGTTTCCCCACACATACGGACTCTAAAAATAGCCTATACTTATGTATTTCGAAATTACATGGGCCTGGCCCAATAATAAGGTGACCCAGCACCTAAAATAGCCTCGGGACGAAATTTATGAAGTGGCATCTTGTATATTTCGTCCAAGGCTTCATGCACCCATTATGGTGGCTTCAAAGTCCTGAAATCATCACTTGTAACTCCGTTCTTGTTTCCCTTGCGCATGCCATCATCTCCATGCTTGTTCTTGCTCCAATGTTCATCCTTCTCCAAGCTAGGCCCTTCATTTGTAAGCAAAACAAATGTATCCAATTTAGGCAGCATCATATTCTCATAAACATTAGAATCATTACCAAGAAACGAAAGTACTTGGTAATTTAGTTGGCGTGCACGACCTCTAGTAATTGGTCCAGTATGTATAGCAGCAGGGGCTGTGGGTGTAACAATTGTATTGATGTCCTCATCAATGGAGGAGGATTAATGGGACACTTTGGCGTGAAGAAGACGGAGGACGTACTTGCTACACATTTCTTTTGGCCAAAGATGAGACGGGATGTTGAGCGTTTTATTGCTCGCTGCACTACATGTCAAAAAGCTAAGTCACGACTCAATCCTCATGGTTTATATATGTCTTTGCCTGTACCTAGTGTTCCTTGGGAGGATATATCTATGGACTTTGTTTTAGGTTTACCTCGAACAAAGAAGGGGAGGGATAGCATATTTGTTGTCGTGGATAGATTCTCGAAAATGGCACACTTTATACCATGTCATAAAAGCGATGATGCTGTTAATGTTGCTGATTTGTTCTTTCGTGAAATTATTCGCTTGCATGGTGTGCCAAATACTATTGTTTCAGATCGTGATACTAAATTTCTTAGCCACTTTTGGAGATGTTTATGGGCTAAGTTGGGGACTAAACTGCTTTTTAGTACTACTTGTCACCCCCAAACTGATGGACAAACTGAAGTAGTCAATAGAACGTTGTCTACTATGCTTAGGGCTGTTTTGAAGAATAATAAGAAAATGTGGGAGGAATGCTTGCCTCATATTGAATTTGCTTATAATCGTTCATTGCATTCTACTACTAAGATGTGCCCTTTTGAAGTTGTGTATGTGATGAGGACATGACTACCTTGGATATGACCAAAAATATTGCATATATGCATATTTGTCAGGTGATTTCTAGTGCAAACTATTCAATAATCTATTTATGTTATCCAGAACAAAAATACTTCACACACTTTTGTGTTTTGTCTAATTGCAGATGTATGGGACATTTGTACAATCCACATATGAAGATAAGGAAGAAAGAGATGTTTATTTGCTGTCCAAAAAGTTCTCTCACGTCACTTTTGGCCCAAGAGAAGATAGAGTCCAAGTCTCTCACGTTCTGGATTCAGATTCGGACTGCACAGACACACCTGACTCAAAACGCACACAAGTTTTTCATACGGACTCCGAATTGGGTGATTCTTTTTTTGTTGGAAACTAGATTTCGTGCACTTTCCAACCCAATTGGAATCACCTTCAAATTCGTCCGGAGCGTTGAGTTGTGGACGAAACAATTTGATGCTGCAGCAGAATCCGAGTCAAACTACAAGTCCAAAGGTGTTACATCACCTCCACTTGGGCCCATTGGCCTTGTACGACCTAGATTTAGTTTTAGGCTGCCTTGGGACGTCCTCCCACCTCCTTGGCCGCCACCCCTTGCTCCTATATAAGTAGATCCATCTAGTAGCTTTTCCTTGGGATTTGTTTAGTTAAAAGTTAGCCATTGCAACTTCGTGTACTTCGTTTGTGTCCAACGACCAGACCAAGACCGCTTCCGGATCCCCACCATTATCAATACTTCATATATATTTGCAATATTCAGATTGCTTTATCATATTCTTGCTCGTTCTTCGATTGCTTGCAGGAATAGACCTTCGTGGTCAGGCTGACCGTGCTTCCAGCATCGTCAGTAACCTCAGGAGATTGGTTTAGCGATTGCTAAGGCGCAACGTCGTGCATGTTTGTAGTCGAATTGTCAAAGTCGTCTCCACCAAATCGATAGTTATCATCTCATCGAAAGATCGGGACCCTCGCCTCTATCATTTATACCATGTCATAAAAGCGATGATGCTGTTAATGTTGCTGATTTGTTCTTTCGTGAAATTATTCGCTTGCATGGTGTGCCAAATACTATTGTTTCAGATCGTGATACTAAATTTCTTAGCCACTTTTGGAGATGTTTATGGGCTAAGTTGGGGACTAAACTGCTTTTTAGTACTACTTGTCACCCCCAAACTGATGGACAAACTGAAGTAGTCAATAGAACGTTGTCTACTATGCTTAGGGCTGTTTTGAAGAATAATAAGAAAATGTGGGAGGAATGCTTGCCTCATATTGAATTTGCTTATAATCGTTCATTGCATTCTACTACTAAGATGTGCCCTTTTGAAGTTGTGTATGGTTTCCTACCTCGTGCACCTATTGATTTGTTGCCTCTTCCATCTTCGGAGAAGGTTAATTTTGATGCTAAACAACATGCTGAATTGATTTTAAAAATGCATGAGTTAACTAAGGAAAACATTGAGCGTATGAATGATAAATATAAACTTGCTGGAGATAAGGGTAGAAAACATGTTGTGTTTGCACCTGGAGATCTTGTTTGGTTACATTTGCGTAAGGATAGATTTCCTGATTTGCGCAAATCAAAGTTAATGCCACGTGCTGATGGTCCCTTTAAGGTGTTAGAGAAAATAAATGATAATGCATATAAACTTGAGCTGCCTGCAGATTTTGGGGTTAGTCCCACTTTTAACATTGCAGATTTGAAGCCTTATTTGGGTGAGGAAGATGAACTTCCGTCGAGGATGACTTCATTTCAAGAAGGGGAGGATGATGAGGACATCAATACAATTGTTACACCCACAGCCCCTGCTGCTATACATACTGGACCAATTACTAGAGCTCGTGCACACCAACTAAATTACGAGGTACTTTGGTTTCTTGGTAATGATTCTAATGTTCATGAGAATATGATGCTGCCTAAATTGGATACATTTGTTTTGCTTACAAATGAAGGGCCTAGCTTGGAGAAGGATGAACATTGGAGCAAGAACAAGCATGGAGATGATGGCATGCGCAACGGGAACAAGAACGGAGTTACAAGTGATGATTTCAGGACTTTGAAGCCACCATAATGGGTGCATGAAGCCTTGGACGAAATATACAAGATGCCACTTCATAAATTTCGTCCCGAGGCTATTTTAGGTGCTGCGTCACCTTATTATTGGGCCAGGCCCATGTAATTTCGAAATACATAAGTGTAGGCTATTTTTAGAGTACGTATGTGTGGGGAAACAAGAGATAGGGTTGATTTCGAACCCCTCCACCAAGGGCCACGAAATTCCCCCCCTCTTCCTCCATATATACAGCCCTTAGGGCATCGTTTAGACTTCGGGTTTTGTTTAGATTAAAAGTTCGCCATAGCTGCAACTTCGCGTACTTCGTTTGTGTTCAACAACCAGACAAAGGCGTCACAGAACCCCACCTTGATCAATAAAGCTTTCATCTTATATTCGCAATATCCAGATTGCAATCTCAGTTTCTTGCTTGTTCTTCGTTTGCTCGCAGGAAACAGACCCTCGTGGTCAGGTTGATCGTGCTCCGGCGTGGTCAATAACCTCTCGGAGTTGGTTTAGCGATTGCTAAGGCGCGACGTCCTCGCACGTTCGTAGTCGGATCGTCAAAGTCGACTCCCACCAAAGCGATATCCATCATCTCATCGAAAGACGGGACACCTTTGCCTCTATCAAGCAGTATTCCCACTTAGTACAGGTGAAGGCTAGCAAAAGACTGGGAAGCGACTAGCTAGAGAGCGACAACAGTCATGAACATGCATTAAAATTTATCAACATCGAATGCAAGCATGAGTAGGATATAATCCACCATGAACATAAATATCGTGAAGGCTATGTTGATTTTGTTTCAACTACATGCGTGAACATGTGCCAAGTCAAGTCACTTAAATCATTCAGAGGAGGATACCACCCTATCATACCACATCATAACCATTTTAATAGCATGTTGGCACGCAAGGTAAACCATTATAACTCGTAGCTAATCAAGCATGGCACAAGAAACTATTATCTCTAGTTGTCATTGCAAACATGTTTATTCATAATAGGCTGAATCAAGAATGATGAACTAATCATATTTACAAAAACAAAAGAGGTCGAGTTCATACCAGCTTTTCTCATCTCAGCCAGTCCATCATATATCATCATAATTGCCCTTAACTTGCACGACCTAACGATGTAAATAATAATAATAGTGCATGTGCATTGGACTAAGCTGGAATCTGCAGGCATTCAATAAACAGGAGAAGACAAGGCAATATGGGCTCTTTTGTCAGATCGACAATAATGCATAGAAGAGCCATTTCAACAATTTAATTATGGTATTCTCCTATCGACCCCCAAAGAAAAGAAAAGAAATAAAACTATTTACATGGGAAAGCTCCCAACAAGCAAAAGAAGAACATGAAATCTTTTTGGGTTTTCTTTTTAATTACTACCACAAGCATGGAAATTAAACTAATTAAAAGCTACAACTATTTTTTTTGTTTTTCTTAAGGTTTATTAAGCACACAAGAAGAAAGCATAAAAAGGAAAATAAACTAGCATGGATGATACAATGAAAAAGTATGAGCACCGACATCTAGCAATCAGTGTGTGAACATAAATGTAATGTCGGTGGGAAATACGTACTCCCCCAAGCTTAGGCTTTTGGCCTAAGTTGGTCTATGGCCATGGCTGGCCTGGCTGATATCCATAATAATAGTTGTTGGGGTCGTACTGTGATGCAGCAGCTATCGCCTGCTGAGCTGCAGCGTGGCGACGAGCAGCCTCCTCTCTCCTCTCATACTCATCTGCCTCCTCTCTGGTAATAGTATATCCTCCTCTTGCCTGATAATCAAAGAAAGCAGGAGCAGGGAGAGTAATACGGACAGCACGACGTCTGTCAAAGATTAGTCGGTACTGGAGAGGTGATTCATTCCTCTCAACAAACTGGCGATGAACCATAGCATTAAAGTCTAGGTAAGCAGGTGGTAATTCAATATCATCTTCGCGTACATCTATACCAAGAAAATTAGCTATGCGGGTTGCATAAATTCCACCAAAGAAATCTCCATTACGTCTATTAAGATGCAACCTACGTGCAACAATGGCTCCCAAATTACATGATTTGTCTCCTAACACAGCACTCCTAAGAATACTGAGGTCAGGGACACACACGTGACATGCCTCATCTTTACCATTTATGCATCTACCTATGAAGAGAGCAAAATAATGTATGGCAGGAAAGTGAATGCTCCCTATGGTAGCTTGTGTAATATCTCTAGATTCTCCCACAGTTATATTAGCGAGGAAATCTCTAAATTCAGATTTGCGAGGATCCCTTATACTACCCCATTGTGGAAGTTTGCATGTAGTGGTAAAATCCTCTAAGTCCATGGTATAAGATTTATCATAAAGATCAAACAGGACATTTGGAGAATTACATGAAGTTGAAAATTCAAACCTCCTCACAAAGGAACTAGTGAGATTATGATATTGACTGCACTTCTCTTCCTCAAAGCTCACAAGATCAGTGTTACGCAAATATGCGTTGAATTCTTCTTTTATTCCCGCTCGATCCATAAAATTTTCAGAAGGCCACTCACAAGGACGCACTGGAGTACCTCTTGGTGGCTCTTCGTCAGCATCACACATTGCAAGTCTGGGTCCTTGCTTCTTGGAAGAACCACCTTGGAACATTTTCCTAAGCATTTTTCTACCTCTCAAAAATTCTGAATTTTTTTAGTAATTTCAAAATAAAAGTAAACCAAACTCAATAATATTGATAGCAACTACTCCTACAAGTGCCTAGGGCCTATATCATGCATCAAAACTACTTTTGACCATATAAATTTGACATGCAAGCTCAAGAATAGGGTCACCTAAGCAGCAAAAATTTGCAATGAATAAAGCACTAGAACAAAAACTAATTGGACCAATGGAGGAGTCACATACCAAGGAACAATCTCCCCAAGCAGTTTTGTGAGAGGTGCTTTGAGCAAGGAGATCGAAAATGGTAGCAGAATGAGCTAGAACTCGTGCTTGAGCTGGTTATTCATGTTTGGGGGAGGAAGATGAAGTGTGTGGGTGCAGGAATAAGTGGAGGAGGGCCACCGTGGGCCCACGAGGCAGGGGCGCGCCCTCCACCCTCGTGGGCAGGTGGTTGACCCCCCTGGTGTGTTCTCAGTTCCATAAATCCTCAAATATTCTAGAAGAAATCATATTTAAATTTCAGGGCATTTCGAGAACTTCCATTTTGAGGTATTTTTATATTGCACGGATAATCAAATAACAGACATAAAAATATTTATTTTTGTTTCATCTAATATAAATAACAGAAAGTAAAAGTGGGGTACAGAAGGTTGTGCCTTCTAGTTTCATCCATCTCATGATCATCAAAAGGAATCCACTAACAAGGTTGATCAATAACAGCCCCTGCAGTATTCAAAAAGGGTCTTCCAAGAATAATAGACATACTATCGTCCTCGGGAATATCAAGAATAACAAAGTCCGTTAAAATAGTAACATTTGCAACTACAACAGGCACATACTCACAAATACCGACAGGTATAGCAGTTGATTTATCAGCCATTTGCAAAGATATTTCAGTAGGTGTCAACTTATTCAAATCAAGTCTACGATATAAAGTGAGAGGCATAACACTAACACCGGCTCCAAGATCACATAAAGCAGTTTTAACATAGTTTCTTTTAATGGAGCATGGTATAGTGGGTACTCCTGGATCTCCAAGTTTCTTTGGTATTCCACCCTTAAAAGTATAATTAGCAAGCATGGTGGAAATTTTAGCTTCCGGTATCTTTCTCTTATTTGTAATAATATCTTTCATATACTTAGCATAAGGATTGGTTTTGAGCATATCAGTTAATCGCATACGTAAAAAGAGAGGTCTAATAATTCCAGCAAAGCGCTCAAAATCCTCATCATCCTCTTTCTTGGATGGTTTAGGAGGAAAGGGCATGGGTTTCTGAACCCATGGCTCTCTTTCCTTACCGTGTTTCCTAGCAACAAAATGTTTCTTATCATAACGTTGATTCTTTGATTGTGGGTTATCAAGATCAACAGCAGGTTCAATTTCTATATCATTATCATTACTAGGTTGAGCATCATCATGAACATTATCATTAACATTATCACTAGTTTTAGGTTCATTACCAGATTGAGTTTCAGCATCAGAAATAGAAATATCATTTGGATTCTCAGGTGTTTCAACAATAGGATCACTAGAAGCATGCAAAGTCCTATCATTTTTCTTTTTCTTCTTTTTAGAAGAGCTAGGTGCATCTATATTATTTCTCTGAGAATCTTGCTCGATTCTCCTAGGATGGCCTTCAGGATACAAAGGTTCCTGAGTTATTCTACCACCTCTAGTCATAACTCTAACAGCATTATCATTATTCTTACTATTCAATTCATTGAGCAAATCATTTTGAGCTTTAAGTACTTGTTCTACTTGAGTGGTAACCATCGAAGCATATTTACTAATAAGTTTAACTTCACCTTTAACATTAGCCATATAATCACCCAAGTGTCCAAGCATATTTAAATTGTATTTCAATTGTCTACCAAAATAAGCATTAAAATCTTCTTGCTTAGCCATAAATTTATCAAACTCATCTAAGCATGGGCTAGCAATTCTAGTAAATGGGATTACAACTTTATCATATCTATAGAGAGAATTTACCTTTACTACCTGTGTCAGGTTATCAAGACCATGAGTTTCTTCAATAGGTAAAGGATTAAGATTATATGTTTCTTCAACAGGCGGTAAATTAAGACCATGTATTTCTTCAATAGGAGGTAAATTCTTAACATCTTCAGCTTTAACACCCTTTTCTTTCATAGATTTCTTTGCCTCTTGCATATCTTCAGGACTGAGAAATAGAATACCCCTCTTCTTTGGAGTTGGTTTAGGAATAGGCTCAGGAATTGGCTCCAGAGGTGTCCAATTATTTTCATTTGTCAACATATTATTCAATAGAATTTCAGCTTCATCCGGTGTCCTTTCCCTGAAAACAGAACCAGCACAACTATCCAGGTAATCTCTGGAGGCATCGGTTAGTCCATTATAAAAGATATCAAGTATTTCATTTTTCTTAAGAGGATGATCAGGAAAGTCATTAAGTAATTGGAGAAGCCTCCCCCAAGCTTGTGGGAGACTCTCTTCTTCAATTTGCACAAAATTATATATATATCCCTTAAAGCAGCTTGTTTCTTATGAGCAGGGAAATATTTAGCAGAGAAGTAATAAATCATATCCTGGGGATTACGCACACAACCAGGATCAAGAGAATTAAACCATATCTTAGCATCACCCTTTAATGAGAACGGAAATATTTTAAGGATGTAAAAGTAGCGAGTTTTCTCATCTTTAGTTAACAGGGTAGCTATATCATTCAATTTAGTAAGATGTGCCACAACAGTTTCAGATTCATAACCGTGAAAAGGATCAGATTCAACCAAAGTAATTATATCAGATTCAATTTAGTAAGATGTGCCACAACAGAGAATTCATAATCCTTATCAGTAACAAAGATAGGTGAAGTAGCAAAAGCAGGGTCAGGTTTCGTTCTAGCATTTAGAGATTGCTTACTCCATTTAGCTAATAATCTTTTAAGTTCAGTTCTATTTCTGCAAGCTAAAATGGCTAAAGAAGCATCTTGATCAAATACATAACCCTTAGGAATAGCAAGTGGTTCTTCATCATCACTTTCATCAGTATCATCAGATTCAATATTTTCAATTTCCCTAGCCCTAGCAAGTTGTTCATCAAGAAAATCACTAAGTGGCATAGTAGTATCAGGCATAGAGGTAGTTTCATCATAAGTATCATGCATAGCAGAAGTGGCATCATCAATAACATGCGACATATCAGAACGAATAGCAGAAGCAGGTGTAGGTGTCACAAGCTTACTCAAAACAGAAGGTGAATCAAGTGCAGAGCTAGATGGCAGTTCCTTACCTCCCCTCGTAGTTGAGGGATAGATCTTGGTTTTTGGATCTCTCAAGTTCTTCATAATGATAAGCATATATATATATATATCCCAAGTGACTCAAAGAATAGAGCTATGCTCCCCGGCAACGGCGCCAGAAAATGGTCTTGATAACCCACAAGTATAGGGGATCGCAACAGTTTTCGAGGGTAGAGTATTCAACCCAAATTTATTGATTCGACACAAGGGGAGCCAAAGAATATTTTCAAGTATTAGCGGCTGAGTTGTCAGTTCAACCACACCTAGAAACTTAATATCTACAACAAAGTGTTCAGTAGCAAAGTAATATGATAGTGGTGATAACGGTAACAAAAGGTAACAGTAGTAAAAGTAATGTTTTTGGTATTCTGTAATGATGATAGCAATAGCAACAGAAAAGTAAATAAGCGAAGAACAATATATGGAAAGCTCGTAGGCAATGGATCGGTGATGGAGAATTATGTCGGATGCGGTTCATCATGTAACAGTCATAACCTAGGGTGACACAGAACTAGCTCCAGTTCATTGATATAATGTAGGCATGTATTCCGAATAGTCATGCGTGCTTATGGAAAAGAACTTGCATGGCATCTTTTGTCTTACCCTCCCATGGCAGCGTGATGAGGACATCAATACAATTGTTACACCCACAGCCCCTGCTGCTATACATACTGGACCAATTACTAGAGCTCGTGCACGCCAACTAAATTACCAGGTACTTTCGTTTCTTGGTAATGATTCTAATGTTCATGAGAATATGATGCTGCCTAAATTGGATACATTTGTTTTGCTTACAAATGAAGGGCCTAGCTTGGAGAAGGATGAACATTGGAGCAAGAACAAGCATGGAGATGATTGCATGCGCAAGGGGAACAAGAACGGAGTTACAAGTGATGATTTCAGGACTTTGAAGCCACCATAATGGGTGCATGAAGCCTTGGACGAAATATACAAGATGCCACTTCATAAATTTCGTCCCGAGGCTATTTTAGGTGCTGCATCACCTTATTATTGGGCCAGGCCCATGTAATTTCGAAATACATAAGTATAGGCTATTTTTAGAGTACGTATGTGTGGGGAAATAAGAGATAGGGTTGATTTCGGACCCCTCCACCAAGGGCCACGAAATTCCCCCCCTCTTCCTCCATATATACAGCCCTTAGGGCATCGTTTAGACTTCGGGTTTTGTTTAGATTAAAAGTTCGCCATAGCTGCAACTTCGCGTACTTCGTTTGTCTTCAACGACTAGACAAAGGCGTCACAGAACCCCACCTTGATCAATAAAGCTTTCATCTTATATTCGCAATATCCAGATTGCAATCTCAGTTTCTTGCTTGTTCTTCGTTTGCTCGCAGGAAACAGACCCTCGTGGTCAGGTTGATCATGCTCCGGCGTGGTCAATAACCTCTCGGAGTTGGTTTAGCGATTGCTAAGGCGCGACGTCCTCGCACGTTCATAGTCGGATCGTCAAAGTCGACTACCACCAAAGCGATATCCATCATCTCATTGAAAGACGGGACACCTTTGCCTCTATCAAGTGGTATCAGATTTCCAGGTTGCTTGGTGAGATTTTACAGTTTTTCGTAGTTTAGACCGAGTCTGTTCTTCATACCTACAGTCCACGAAAAAGCCAAAAAAATTAGGGTTAGTTCATCATATCCGAACCAATCTGAGCCTTTGCATTATCTTTTTAGGGTTTTGCTTTGTTGAATTTGCGGTTGCATCGTCGTGTCTAGTTGCTGGTCTTAGCGTTAGTCTTTTAGAGTTTCGAGTTCTGGTCATAAGTTGTCACGCCGCCACCGCACCATCATCATCGCCCCTGTCACCTACCACCACCGCTCCGAATCCGTATCCATATACCACCACCAATCCGTATCCATATACCACCACCGATCCATATCCATATATTACCACTGCTGCCATATACCACCACCGCTGCCATATACCACCACCATATATCCACCACCAATCCGAGTTCCTCGCATATTAGGTGTGTTTTTGAGATCCATCTAGATTCCGATTCGTGTTTCCTTGCCGGAGTAGGTTTCGGAAAAAAAAAGTCCGGAAACCACCCTCCGTTTAGGCCCAAAATTTTTCGAAAACGCATTTTTCGAAAAAATTTCTGGCTATCCTATTTTTAGGTGTTTCTGAGTGTTTTGAGACAGGTGCCATTATAGGAAGTTTTTTTTGACCCGTTTCCAGTTTTTGGGTCTGGGCAGTCGAAAAAACGAAAAAAAAATTTGGTCGAAAAAATTTCGTGCCCATCCTGTCAGTTTGACCTAGGAAGAGTTTTGAGACACTCGCCATTATAGTGATTTTTCGCAAAAAAAAATAGCGCAAAAAAAGAGCGCAAAAAAAAGAGCGAAAAAAAAAATTCCAGAGTGTGCTTTTTCCTTGTTTACGTCCAGCGCCGTGATTTTGTTAGTGTTCTAGGCTCGCGTCTCTAGCACGGTCTAGCCTAGGACCAGCACAGTACCGTCGTTGAGCGTTTATTCAACTTTGCATCTCTGAATTGATTATTGCTGACCCTTTTTGCTACCATATTATAAGCCTTCCCAGCTCCACATACATCTACGTCGTGCGTTCGACTCTCCCTGGTAATCGCTCTATCCAAGCTTTGAGAGTTTTGACTACAACGATTGCCGATCACCGCCTGCTGCTGGGTAAGAACTGGTAAGAATTTGAGTTTTGCTTGACGGGTTTGTGATACACCACCACCACTACTTAGTAGTCTGTAGGATCATATTCTTGTGTGTTTCTATTTGCTGCTAACCATTGTAGGATCACAAGCCGATGAGACTGATTGGGAGAACCTGACGAACAAACAGCTACATGATAAATTTCAGAAAATGATGAGTGGACAGGTGCAAGATGTGCTAAACAGATTTGACGAGGCCATGGAGAAGATAGATGGCATGGAGAAGACGTTCGAAACAAAGCTTGATAGCAAGTTTAATGAATTGCTCGCGCGTTTACCACCACCACCGCCGGCTGCACCTATCGCACCTCTGCAACACCAACAACAACGCATCCTTCCAAATCAGTATGGACGAGCGAAGCGTGTTCCTATTGAGGATGGCCAAACTTCTAGTGTTGTTGTTCCTGTTATTGATGCTTCTTTGGCTCCTGCTACTGCTGCTGCTGGTACCCAGGAGGATGATGAGTATGCGGGCGATTATGAGGATGAGGTTGATCAAAATCAGAACTACGTGCAGCCACCTGCACCACCACCAGCAGGTCGACCTCAGGTATATATTCGTAATGGTAGGCCTGCACCACCACCTCAGGTACGAGATGATGTGCATATTCCTAAACTGAAATTGAATATTCCACCATTTGAGGGTAGATATGTTCCTGATATATATCTTACTTGGGAGTTAGAAACTGAACAACGTTTTACATGTTTACAATATCCCGAGGAGAGACGGGTTGCTGCTGCTGTTTGTGCTTTCACTAGTTTTGCATGTGTATGGTGGTCTGAACATTGTAGATTATATCCTATTCCAACTACTTGGGCTGCTTTGAAAACTGCTATGCATACGCGTTGGGTTCCACCATATTATCAACGTGAATTGCTTCAAAAATTGCAGCGTTTAAGACAAGGGAAAAATTCTGTAGAAGAATATTATCAGGAATTACAAACTGGCATGATTAGATGTGGTATTGTTGAGGAGAATAAAGCTATGCTTGCACGTTTTCTGGGTGGATTAAATAGAGAGATTCAGACCATTCTAGACTATAAGTTGTATACTAATATCACTCGTTTATTCCATCTTGCTTGTAAAGCTGAACGTGAAGTGCAGGATCGACAAGCATTGGCGCGAACTAACTTTTCTGCAGGCCGACCTTCATCATGGACACCGCGTGCATCTTCTACTTCAACTGCACCAGCACCTCAATCAGGTGCCTCCTCCAGTCGTGATACAAGAAAACAGGCACAACCACCATTATCTGCCAAGAGCGCACCTGCTGGGCCAGCATAGAGTTCTTCTTCTTCCATGGCATCAGCAGGGCACACAAGTGATATTATTTGTCGTCGTTGTAAGGGAGGAGGTCATTATGCGAGAGAAAGCAAATCTCCGCGTGTGATGATTGCTACCGCGGATGGTGGATATGAGTCCGCTAGTGACTATGATGAGGAGACTTTGGCTCTTATTACACGTGAAGAACATGGTGGAGATGATTCTGATCATGAGACGCAATACATGGCTCCTGAAGACGCTGACAGGTATGAATGTTTAGTTGCTCAACGTGTTTTGAGTGTGCAGGTCACACAAGTTGAGCAAAATCAGAGGCACAATTTGTTCCATACCAAGGGAGTTGTGAAAGAACGTTCTGTGCGCGTCATAATAGACGGAGGGAGCTGCAACAACTTGGCTAGCATGGAGATGGTGGAGAAGCTTTCTCTCACCACAAGACCACATCCACATCCTTACTACATCCAATGGTTCAACAACAGCGGCAAGGTTAAGGTAACACGTACTGTTCGTGTGCATTTTAGTATCTCTACATATGCTGATTATGTTGATTGTGATGTGGTACCTATGCAAGCATGTTCCTTATTACTTGGTAGACCATGGCAATTTGATAAAAACTCTGTACACCATGGTAGAAACAATCACTATACTCTTGTTCATAAGGATAAAAATATTACTTTGCTTCCTATGACTCCTGATTCCATTTTGAAAGATGATATTAATAGAGCTAATAAAGCAAAACAGGAGAAGAATAAGAGTGAAATCAGATTGTGGCAAAAGAATTTGAGCAACAAATGAAGCCTAATAATAAACCATCTAGTGTTGCTTCTGAAATTAAATTGAAAAGTGCATGTTTATTTGCCACCAAATCTGATATTGATGAGCTAGATTTCAGCAAATCTGTTTGCTATGCTTTTGTGTGCAAAGAGGCATTATTTTCATTCGAGGACGTGCCTTCCTCTTTGCCTCCTGCTGTCACTAACATTTTGTAGGAGTTCGCTGACGTCTTTCCACAAGACGTGCCACCGGGATTACCGCCTATTCGAGGGATTGAGCATCAGATCGACTTAATTCCCGGTGCTTCACTGCCAAACCGTGCGCCATACCGTACCAATCCAGAGGAGACGAAGGAGATTATGCGTCAAGTACAAGAGCTTCTCGACAAAGGTTATATACGCGAATCCCTTAGTCCTTGTGC
Source organism: Triticum dicoccoides (assembly GCF_002162155.2). Lineage (NCBI taxonomy): Eukaryota > Viridiplantae > Streptophyta > Magnoliopsida > Poales > Poaceae > Triticum > Triticum dicoccoides. The sequence continues at coordinate 315,624,628 of NC_041386.1, read as the reverse complement.
TGTTCCTATTATTCTAGTGCCGAAAAAGGATGGTACATCGCGTATGTGTGTTGATTGTAGAGGCATTAATAATATTACTATTCGTTATCGTCATCCTATTCCTAGGCTAGATGATATGCTTGATGAATTGAGTGGCTCTACAATATTCTCCAAAGTTGATTTGCGTAGTGGATACCATCAAATTCGTATGAAATTGGGGGATGAATGGAAAACAACATTTAAAACTAAGTTTGGATTATATGAGTGGTTAGTCATGCCTTTTGGGTTAACTAATGCGCCTAGTACTTTCATGAGACTAATGAATGAAGTTTTACGTGCTTTCATTGGACGATTTGTGCTAGTCTATTTTGATGATATACTGATTTATAGTAGATCTTTGGAAGAACATTTGGAACATTTACGTGTTGTTTTTATTGCTCTACGTGATGCATGTTCGTTTGGTAACCTTGGGAAGTGCACCTTTTGCACCGACCGAGTATCTTTTCTTGGCTATGTTGTTACTCCACAGGGAATTGAAGTTGATAAAGCCAAGATTGAAGCTATTGAGAGTTGGCCGCAGCCCAAAACGGTCACACAAGTGAGGAGTTTTCTTGGCCTCGCTGGATTCTATAGGCGTTTTGTGAGAGATTTCAGCACCATTGCTGCACCTCTCAATGAGCTTACAAAGAAAGATGTGCCTTTTCTTTGGGGTACCGCACAGGAAGAAGCCTTCTCGGTATTGAAAGATAAGTTGACACATGCTCCTTTACTCCAACTTCCTGATTTTAATAAGACTTTTGAGCTTGAATGTGATGCTAGTGGAATTGGATTAGGAGGTGTGTTATTACAAGATGGCAAACCTGTTGCATACTTTTCTGAAAAATTGAGTGGGCCTAGTCTGAATTATTCTACTTATGATAAAGAATTATATGCTCTTGTTCGGACTTTAGAAACATGGCAACATTATTTATGGCCAAAGAATTTGTTATACATTCTGATCATGAATCTTTGAAACATATTAGAAGTCAACCTAAACTGAATCGTAGACATGCTAAATGGGTTGAATTCATTGAGACTTTCCCTTATGTCATTAAACACAAGAAGGGAAAAGAAAATGTTATTGCTGATGCATTGTCTCGTTGCTATACTATGCTTTCACAACTTGACTTCAAAATATTTGGTTTGGAGACCATCAAAGATCAATATGTGCATGATGCTGATTTTAAAGATGTAATGCAGAATTGTAAAGAAGGAAGAATGTGGAACAAGTTTGTCGTTAACGATTGATTTGTGTTTCGTGCTAACAAGCTATGCATTCCAGCTAGCTCCGTTCGTCTTTTGTTGTTGCAGGAGGAGCATGGAGGAGGATTAATGGGACACTTTGGCGTGAAGAAGACGGAGGACGTACTTGCTACACATTTCTTTTGGCCAAAGATGAGACGGGATGTTGAGCATTTTATTGCTCGCTGCACTACATGTCAAAAAGCTAAGTCACGACTCAATCCTCATGGTTTATATATGCCTTTGCCTGTACCTAGTGTTCCTTGGGAGGATATATCTATGGACTTTGTTTTAGGTTTACCGCGAACAAAGAAGGGGAGGGATAGCATATTTGTTGTCGTGGATAGATTCTTGAAAATGGCACACTTTATACCATGTCATAAAAGCGATGATGCTGTTAATGTTGCTGATTTGTTCTTTCGTGAAATTATTCGCTTGCATGGTGTGCCAAATACTATTGTTTCAGATCGTGATACTAAATTTCTTAGCCACTTTTGGAGATGTTTATGGGCTAAGTTGGGGACTAAACTGCTTTTTAGTACTACTTGTCACCCCCAAACTGATGGGCAAACTGAAGTAGTCAATAGAACATTGTCTACTATGCTTAGGGCTGTTTTGAAGAGTAATAAGAAAATGTGGGAGGAATGCTTGCCTCATATTGAATTTGCTTATAATCGTTCATTGCATTCTACTACTAAGATGTGCCCTTTTGAAGTTGTGTATGGTTTCCTACCTCGTGCACCTATTGATTTGTTGCCTCTTCCATCTTCGGAGAAGGTTAATTTTGATGCTAAACAACATGCTGAATTGATTTTAAAAATGCATGAGTTAACTAAGGAAAACATTGAGCGTATGAATGCCAAATATAAAATTGCTGGAGATAAGGGTAGAAAACATGTTGTGTTTGCACCTGGAGATCTTGTTTGGTTACATTTGCGTAAGGATAGATTTCCTGATTTGCGCAAATCAAAGCTCATGCCACGGTGATGAGGACATAACTACCTTGGATACGACCAAAAATATTGCATACATGCATATTTGTCAGGTGATTTCTAATGCAAACTATTCAATAGTCTATTTATGTTATCCAGAACAAAAATACTTCACACACTTTTGTGTTTTGTCTAATTGCAGGTGTAAGGGACATTTGTACAATCCATATATGAAGATAAGGGAAAAGGAGATGTTTAGGTTGTGTTCAAAAAGTCCTCTCACGTCACTTTTGGGCCAAGAGAAGATAGAGTCGAAGTCTCTCACGTTCTGGATTCAGATTCGGACTGCACAGACATACCTGACTCAAAACGCCAACAACTTTTTTATACGGACTCCGAATTGGGTGATTCTTTTTTTGTTGGAAACTAGATTTCGTGCTCTTTCCATCCCAATAGGATTCACCTCCAAATTCGGCCGGAGCGTTGAGTTACGGACAAAACAATCTGATGTTGCAGGAGAATCCGAGTCAAACTACAAGCCCAAAGGTGTTGCATCACCTCCACTTGGGCCCATGAGCCTTGTACGACCTAGGGTTAGTTTTAGGCTGCCTTGGGATGTCCTCCCACCTCCTTGGCCGCCACCCCTTGCTCCTATATAAGTAGATCCATCTAGTAGCTTTTTCTTTGGGATTTGTTTAGTTAAAAGTTAGCCATTACAACTTCGTGTACTTCGTTTGTGTCCAACAACCAGACCAAGACCGCTTCCGGATCCCCACCATTATCAATACTTCATATATATTTGCAATATTCAGATTGCTTTATCATATTCTTGCTCGTTCTTCGATTGCTTGCAGGAATAGACCTTCGTGGTCAGGCTGACCGTGCTTCCAGCATCGTCAGTAATCTCAGGAGATTGGTTTAGCGATTGCTAAGGCGCAACGTCGTGCACGTTTGTAGTCGGATCGTCAAAGTCGTCTCCACCAAATCGATAGTTATCATCTCATCGAAAGATCGGGACCCTCGCCTCTATCAAGTGGTATCAGTTTTCAGGTTGCTCGGTGAGAATTTTCATTTTTCCTAGATTAGATTTATTTTCTTACCTATTGTCCAAGAAAAATCCACAAAAAAGAGTTAGATCTATTCATCCTTTGTCCAAGCCAGTCTGAGCCTTTGCAATTTTCTTTTCATTGCTTGCATAGTTGAATTATCGGTTGCATCGCCGTGTCGAGTTGCTGGTCTTAGTGTCTAGGTCGTTTAGAGTTTTGAGTTCTGTTCGCATTAGTCACGTCGCCGCTGCATCGTTATCCCTTCCGCTGTCCACCACCCATCCATCAATTTCCTCCACGTGCTACCCACTGTTCATTGTCATAATCATAGTTGAGATCGTTCCCATCTTCGTTTGATCCAATCTACATCTTATCTAGTTTGTTTTGGAAAGAGGGAGAGAGAAAAAAAAGATAGAGAAAAAAACGAGAGAAAAAAAGTAAAAAAAAGTCAGAGAAAAAAAAAGAAAGGAAAAGAAAAAAAAGTGTGAGAAAAAAAGAGAGGAGAAAAAAAACAAAATCCAGATCTATCTAGACTCAATCTCGTAGTTGAATTCGGATTGGAATCTGTTTTGTGCATTGTTCAGTAAAACATGCATAACTTCCTCATATGAAGTCTGTTTTCGCTCCGTGAGTACTCAAATGAAAGCTAGCGACGAGCCGAATCTAAATAGTTGCAGAAGCTAGTTCAGTATTTGGCACCTCAACATCAGCTTCTAAATAGGTCTACTGCTATTGTGATCTTCACTTATATCTTGCTGTCCAGAGCTACTTCATATCCTTTATTGATGCTAGTTGTGCTACGACGTGACCTCATTAGTGTTCTAGGCTCGCGTCTCTAGTTTGGTCTGGCCTAGGACCAGCACAGTACCGTTGTTGAGCATTTATTCAACATTGCATCTCTGAATTGATTATTGCTAATCTTTTGCTACCATATATAGCCAACCCAGCTCCACATATATCTACACCGTATATACGTACGTTCCCCTGGCAATCGTTTTACACAATCTTCGGAGTTATGACACCGCTGGTTGCCTGTCACCACCTGCCGCATGGTAAGAACTTGTAAGATATTGATATTTTCTTTACTGTGAGCACTTTACAACCACATCCTAGTAGTTCATAGGAACATTATTCTCGAATTTTGGTTCTTGTTTCTACTAATCATGACAGGTTCCAGAGATAGAAGTTCTTGGATGATGGACACATCTTCACCATCACGAGAGTTGGGACAACACACACAAGCATATGGTCAGGTTATCTCTTTACCATCATTTGAGGGTAGATTTAATCCTGCTATTTATCTAGCTTGGGAGCTTGAAGTAGAACAAGTTTTTAGTCACCATGATTTTTCTGAACTTGAGAGAGTACGAGCTACCATTAGAGCATTTACTGGTTTTGCTTCTGTTTGGTGGAGTGTACATTGTAAGAAAAACATTGATAACCAACCCACAACTTGGAAAGTTTTGAAAGCTGTAATGAGACAACAATTTTTTCCTCCTTACTATCGTCGTGAATTGCGTCGCAAATTGGAGCAATTAAATCAAGGCAGTAACACTGTTCATGCTTACTACTAAGAGTTCAAATCTTATATGCATCATTGTGACATAGAAGAATCTGAGGATGATACAATGAATAGATTTTTTGGTGGTTTGAACCATGATATTCAGGCAAGATTTCAGTATATTCCTCGTTGCATTACTGGTATGTATGTCCGTGCTTGTACCTTTGAGAGACAAATACAGGAGGATGCACTAGGTGACTACAACAACTACTATTCCAGTTCATGCTCACCATCGCCGGTTGGTTACTCCACTATTGCACCTACTAGAGCAGCCCCACCTCGGATTGTGAGCGCGATATCATCTCAAGAGTATGGTACATTGTCAACGTCCGTACCTACATCAGCTACATCTCTGCGAGGTAACAGTAAAGGTCTTGATGATATAACTTCACATGAGAATGAAGCATGCCTAGTTAACTTGAATGCATCATGTGTTGAGTTACCTATTGATTTGAGCACACCACCTATTTTAGAGACTCTTGTTACTGTCATGAATGCGTCATGTGATCAAAAAACTGAAATATCAACAATTTTGAGTGCACCCATTGAATTAACTGTTGATGCAAAAGAACCAATGTTTAATCATTTTGATATGACCTCTAATCTTGATGATGATTCTGTGTCCAATGACTTATTGCATGTTTGCTTATTTAAGCATGTTGTAGCATGTAAATTTGATGCAAGTAAGGTTTATTCATCGAAGTTAGGATGGTTTAATGATGAACATTGCCAATCTTTTGAAGTGAATAAGAGCTTCACTTATATGTGCAAACTGAGTTGCAATATTTTCATGCCTTCTACTTCTTGTGATAATTTTTTGGCTTTAGATTTTATGAACAATGAAAGTTACTCATGTATACATGTGACATATGTGCAAAAATCAAGGGAAGTTAAAATGGATGACATATACATATACAACATGTACACCTTGTCTCTTTTGTTAGCCACATTTCAGATTAAGCAATGCCGAGGACGGCTTTGTTTTCAAAAAGGGAAGGATGATGAGGACATGACTACCTTGGATATGACCAAAAATATTGCATACATGCATATTTGTCAGGTGATTTCTAATGCAAACTATTCAATAGTCTATTTATGTTATCCAGAACAAAAATACTTCGCACACTTTTGTGTTTTGTCTAATTGCAGGTGTATGGGACATTTGTACAATCCACATATGAAGATAAGAGAAAAGGAGATGTTTAGGTTGTGTTCAAAAAGTCCTCTCACGTCACTTTTGGGCCAAGAGAAGATAGAGTCCAAGTCTCTCACGTTCTGGATTCAGATTCGGACTGCACAGACATACCTGATTCAAAACGCCAACAACTTTTTCATACGGACTCCGAATTGGGTGATTCTTTTTTTGTTGGAAACTAGATTTCGTGCTCTTTCCATCCCAATTGGATTCACCTTCAAATTCGGCCGGAGCGTTGAGTTACAGACAAAACAATCTGACGTTGCAGCAGAATCCGAGTCAAACTACAAGCCCAAAGGTGTTGCATCACCTCCACTTGGGCCCATGAGCCTTGTACGACCTAGGGTTAGTTTTAGGCTGCCTTGGGACGTCCTCCCACCTCCTTGGCCGCCACCCCTTGCTCCTATATAAGTAGATCCATCTAGTAGCTTTTTCCTTGGGATTTGTTTAGTTAAAAGTTAGCCATTGCAACTTCGTGTACTTCTTTGTGTCCAACGACCAGACCAAGACCGCTTCCGGATCCCCACCATTATCAATACTTCATATATATTTGCAATATTTAGATTGCTTTATCATATTCTTGCTCGTTCTCGATTGCTTGCAGGAATAGACCTTCGTGGTCAGGCTGACCGTGCTTCCAGCATCGTCAGTAACCTCAGGAGATTGGTTTAGCAATTGCTAAGGCGCAACGTCGTGCACGTTTGTAGTCGGATCGTCAAAGTCGTCTCCACCAAATCGATAGTTATCATCTCATCGAAAGATCGGGACCCTCGCCTCTATCACACGGGCTGATGGTCCCTTTAAGGTGTTAGAGAAAATAAATGATAATGCATATAAACTTGAGCTGCCTACAGATTTTGGGGTTAGTCCCACTTTTAATATTGCAGATTTGAAGCCTTATTTGGGTCAGGAAGATGAGTTTCCGTCGAGGACGACTTCATTTCAAGAAGGGGAGGATGATGAGGACATCAATACCATTGTTACACCCACAGCCCCTGCTGCTATACATACTGGACCAATTACTAGAGCTCGCGCACGCCAACTAAATTACCAGGTACTTTCGTTTCTTGGTAATGATTCTAATGTTCATGAGAATATGATGCTGCCTAAATTGGATACATTTGTTTTGCTTACAAATGAAGGGCCTAGCTTGGAGAAGGATGAACATTGGAGCAAGAACAAGCATGGAGATGATGGCATGTGCAAGGGGAACAAGAACAGAGTTACAAGTGATGATTTCAGGTCTTTGAAGCCTCCATAACGAGTGCATGAAGCCTTGGACGAAATATACAAGATGTCACTTCATAAATTTTGTCCAGAGGCTATTATAGGTGCTGCGTCACCTTTTTATTGGGCCAGGCCCATGTAATTTCGAAATACATAAGTATAGGCTATTTTTAGAGTCTGTATGTGTGGGGAAACAAGAGATAGGGTTGATTTCGGACCCCTCCACCAAGGGCCACGAAATTCCCCCTCTCTTCCTCCATATATACAGCCCTTAGGGCACCGTTTAGACTTTGGGTTTTGTTTAGATTAAAAGTTTGCCATAGCTGCAACTTCGCGTACTTCGTTTGTGTTCAACGACCAGACAAAGGCGTCACAGAACCCCACCTTGATTAATAAAGCTTTCATCTTATATTCGCAATATCCAGATTGCAATCTTAGTTTCTTGCTTGTTCTTCGTTTGCTCGCAGGAAACAGACCCTCGTGGTCAGGTTGATCGTGCTCCGGCGTGGTCAATAACCTCTCGGAGTTGGTTTAGCGATTGCTAAGGCGCGACGTCCTCGCACGTTCGTAGTCGGATCGTCAAAGTCGACTTCCACCAAAGCGATATCCATCATCTCATCGAAAGACGGGACACCTTTGGCTCTATCAATAGGCCCTTCGCAGAGGGAAGCAGAGGTTGCCATGCGCTTTTATGGTTGGATGCATAAAATCTCAATGAGAAAGAACGTCACTTTATATTGCCACTTGTGATATGAATCTTTATTATGCAGTCTGTCGCTTTTATTACTTCCACATCACAAGATCGTATAAAGCTTATTTCTCCCACACCAATCAATCATACATATTTAGAGCAATTTTTATTGCTTTGCACCGATGACAACTTACTTGAAGGATCTTACTCAATCCATAGGTAGATATGGTGGACTCTCATGGCAAAACTGGTTTAAGGGTATTTGGAAGCACAAGTAGTATTTCTACTTGGTGCTGAGAATTTGGCTAGCATGAGGGGGAAAGGCAAGCTCAACAAGTTAGAGGATCCATGATAACATACTTTATCTCAGATATAAGAAAGACATAACTCATTACGTTGTCTTCCTTGTCCAACATCAACTCTTTAGCATGTCATATTTTAATGAGTGCTGCCAATCATAAAAGATGTCAATGATAATATATCTATATGTGAAAACCTCTCTTTCCTTATTAATTCCTATTAATTGCAACACTGACCAAAGCTATGTCTGCCAACTCCCAACAACTTTTAATCATCATACTCTTTCTATGTGAAGTCATTACTCTCAATAAGATCAATATGAACTTTTTGTTTCTTTTGTTCTTTTCTTCTTTCTTTTATTCACCCAAGATCATGGCAAAATAATCAAGCCCTTGACTAAAAACTAATCTTTATTATATATAGCTCACGGACTCGATTACATAGAGAGATCATAAAGCAAAACTCAAAACTAGATCATGCCATAAACTTCATTCTACTAGATCAAGATACTACTAATAGGATCGAACTAAGAAAAAGGTAAAGATAGGAGTTGTGATTGTGATACGATACCGGGGCACCTCCCCCAAGCTTGGCAGTTGCCAAGGGCAGTGCCCATACCCATGTGATTATGTCTCCTTCTTTGTTGTTGGTGTAATATTCTTGGCAATGATTCCCCTCAGGATGCGGTTCTCCTCCTCAAGCTTATTGACTTGATGTTTGAGGTCCATTATTTCCTTACGAAGCTTTCCTGTGACAGCTAAAGCTCCTTGCACCCAAGGGTGTTGCATAGCTGCGGGAGAACAAGTGACACTCCTCTTCATATTTTCATAAGATAGAAATCTAACATTAGAAGGGATAACCGAGTTTGGAATAGCTGAGCTCTATGGTTCCCCCATCGTGCACCCAGCTCGGAGGTGAGAGGTGACTTCTTGATCCTCCATGGCATCTACTCTCATCAAGTCAGCCTCCATCGCTTCCTCCATTGCTGGCCCAAAGTGGTCAGCGTCGCTGTTTGCCATTGGTTCTGGTGCCAGATTAGATACCCGGCTCTCCTCGATTGACTCTTGAGAAGACATCTTGCTCTAATCTGTAGCAGCAACAACTCAAAAACAAAAACAGAGGAAATTTGCGTGATACGGGAGTCAAAACTTTCGGGAGAATATATAATGAATTTTTACCGACCAAAATACGTAAAGTGCAAGAAAACGGAGTCCAGAAGGCACACGAGGTGCTCACAAGGTAGGGGGCGCGCCCAAGGGGGTAGGGCGTGCCCACCACCCTCGTGAGGCCCTCGTGTCCTTCCCGGACTGCTACTTATTTTTCTATTTTTTTAAATATTCCAAAACGGAGAAATATTGCCTTAAAAATTGTTTTGGAGTCGGTTTACTTACCGTACCACATACCTATTCCTTTTCGAAGTCTGAAACATTTTCGGAAAGTGTCCCTTATGTATTCCTCCGGGGTTACGGTTTTAATAATATTGGTTTCAACATTTATGGGATTACCTGAGATATATTGTTTGATTCTTTGACCATTTACCACCTTCGGATTTGTGCCCTCGAAATTGTTGATTTTTATGGCACCGGAACGATAGACCTCTTTGATAACATAGGGGCCTTCCCATTTAGAGATAAGTTTTCCTGCAAAAAATCTTAAACAAGAGTTGTATAGCAATACATAATCACCTACATTAAACTCACGCCTTTGTATCCTTTTGTCATGCCATCTTTTAACTTTTTCTTTAAACAACTTGGCATTTTCATAAGCTTGGGTTCTCCATTCATCAAGTGAGATAATATCAAATAACCTCTTCTCACCGGCAAGTTTAAAATCATAGTTGAGCTCTTTAATAGCCCAATATGCCTTATGTTCTAGTTCGAGAGGTAAGTGACAGGCTTTTTCATAAACCATTTTATACGGAGACATACCCATAGGATTTTTGTATGCAGTTCTATAAGCCCATAATGCATCATCAAGTTTCTTAGACCAATTCTTTTTAGACCTATTAACAGTCTTTTGCAAAATTAATTTGAGCTCTCTTGCTCAACTCTACTTGACCACTAGACTGAGGGTGATAAGGAGATCCAATTCTATGATTAACATCATATTTAGCAAGCATTTTACGGAAGGCACCATGAATAAAGTGTGAACCACCATCAGTCATTAAATATCTAGGGACTCCAAACCTTGGGAAAATAACTTCCTTAAGCATTTTAATAGAGGTGTTATGATCAGCACTACTAGTTGGAATAGCTTCTACCCACTTAGTAACGTAATCAACATCAACTAGAATATGTGTTTATCCATTAGAGGTAGGAAAAGGTCCCATATAGTCAAAGCCCCAAACATCAAACGGTTCAATAACAAGTCAATAATTCATAGGCATTTCTTGACGTCTACTAATATTATCAATTCTTTGACATTCATCACAAGACAAGACAAACTTACGGACATCCTTGAAGAGAGTAGGCCAATAAAAACCAGATTGCAATACCTTATGTGCAGTTCTATCTCTAGCGTGGTGTCCTCCATAAGACTCGAAATGACACTTGCGTAGGATCTATTCCTGTTCATGCTCAGGTACACAACGTCTAATAACACCATCTACTCCTTCTTTATAAAGATGTGGGTCATCTCAAAAGTAATGTCTCAAGTCATAGAAAAACTTTTTCTTTTGCTGATATGTGAAGCTAGGTGGTATAAACTTAGCAACAATATAATTAGCATAATCAGCATACCATGGAGTACTACGAGAAGTACTTATAACATTTAATTGTTCATCAGGAAAGTCATCATTACTAGGTAGTGGGTCATCAAGAATATTTTCTAACCTAGATAAGTTGTCTGCAACGGGGTTCTCAGCTCCCTTTCTATCAACAATATTCAAATCAAATTCTTGTAGCAAGAGAACCCATCTAATAAGTGATGAGGACATCAATACAATTGTTACACCCACAGCCCCTGCTGCTATACATACTGGACCAATTACTAGAGCTCGTGCACGCCAACTAAATTACCAGGTACTTTCGTTTCTTGGTAATGATTCTAATGTTCATGAGAATATGATGCTGCCTAAATTGGATACATTTGTTTTGCTTACAAATGAAGGGCCTAGCTTGGAGAAGGATGAACATTGGAGCAAGAACAAGCATGGAGATGATGGCATGCGCAAGGGGAACAAGAACGGAGTTACAAGTGATGATTTCAGGACTTTGAAGCCACCATAATGGGTGCATGAAGCCTTGGACGAAATATACAAGATGCCACTTCATAAATTTCGTCCCGAGGCTATTTTAGGTGTTGCGTCACCTTATTATTGGGCCAGGCCCATGTAATTTCGAAATACATAAGTATAGGCTATTTTTAGAGTCCGTATGTGTGGGGAAACAAGAGATAGGGTTGATTTCGGACCCCTCCACCAAGGGCCACGAAATTACCCCCTCTTCCTCCATATATACAGCCCTTAGGGCATCGTTTAGACTTTGGGTTTTGTTTAGATTAAAAGTTCGCCATAGCTGCAACTTCGCGTACTTCGTTTGTGTTCAACGACCAGACAAAGGTGTCACAGAACCCCACCTTGATCAATAAAGCTTTCATCTTATATTTGCAATATCCAGATTGCAATCTCAGTTTCTTGCTTGTTCTTTGTTTGCTCGCAGGAAACAGACTCTTGTGGTCACGTTGATCGTGCTTCGGCGTGGTCAATAACCTCTCGGAGTTGGTTTAGCGATTGCTAAGGCGCGACGTCCTCGCACGTTCGTAGTCGGATCGTCAAAGTCGACTTCCACCAAAGCGATATCCATCATCTCATCGAAAGACGGGACACCTTTGCCTCTATCAAGTGGTATCAGTTTTCAGGTTGCTCGGTGAGAATTTCCAGTTTTCCTAGATTAGATTTATTTTCTTACCTATTGTCCAAGAAAAAGCCACAAAAAAGAGTTAGATCTATTCATCCTTGGTCCAAGCCAGTCTGAGCCTTTGCAATTTTCTTTTCATTGCTTGCATAGTTGAATTATCGGTTGCATCGTCGTGTCGAGTTGCTGGTCTTAGTGTCTAGTTCGTTTAGAGTTTCGAGTTCTGTTCACATTAGTCACGCCACCGCTGCATCATTATCTCTTCCGCTGTCCACCACCCATCCATCAATTTCCACCACGTGCTACCCATCATTCATTGTCATAATAATAGTTGAGATCGTTCACATCTTCACTTGATCCAATCTGCATCTTATCTAGTTTGTTTTGGAAAGAGGGAGAAAAAAAGAGAGAGAAAAACAAGAGAAAAAAAGGAGGAAAAAAAGTCAGAGAAAAAAAAGGAGAGAAAGAAAAAAAAGTGTGAGGAAAAAAAGAGAGAAGAAAAAAAAACAAAAAAAATCGGCACAAACTTTTTCAGAGGAAAGTTGGAGACAAAGTTGTTGATATATCCTGCTTGGCTGTTGTTTCACCTCATTATCTTTACTGCCGTTGTGATCTTCACTTATATCTTGCTGTCCAGAGCTACTTAGTGTCCTTCATTGATGCTAGTTGTGCTACGACGTGACCTCATTAGTGTTCTAGGCTCGCGTCTCTAGTTCGGTCTAGCCTAGGACCAGCACAGTACCGTCGTTGAGCGTTTATTCAACATTGCATCTTTGAATTGATTATTGCTAATCTTTTGCTACCATATATAGCCAACCCAGCTCCACATATTTCTACACCGTGTATACGTACGCTCCCCTGGCAATCGCTTTACTCAATATTCGGAGTTACTTGACACCGCTGGTTGCCGATCACCGCCTGCTGCATGGTAAGAACTTGTAAGACATTGATATTTGCTTTACTGTGAGCGTTTTACCACCACATCCTAGTAGTTATAGGAACATTATTTTTGGGTTTTGTTTCTTGTTCTACTAATCATGACAGGATCCAGAGTCAATTCATGGGCTTTGTCGATCGCGGGGGACGTGCCACCACCTTTGCAAATACCACAACCGTCACGAGAGGTGCACAAACATCCAAATGCACATGATCAGGTTAATGTATCTATACCACCATTTAATGGCCGTTTTAAACCTGCTTTATATATTGAATGGGAGTTCGACATAAAAAATATATTTGCTTCCCATAATTTCGATGAACATAAAAAGGTTAAGGTTGCGGTTGGTTCTCTCACGGGTTATGCTTTGGTTTGGTGGAGTGAATATTGTCGGTTACACCCTGATTATATACCTACTACTTGGGATGATTTGAAACTTGCCATGCGACATACTTTCGTCCCTGCTTATTATACTCGTGACATGATTAAGAAGTTGCAACACTTAAAACAAGGTAGTGAAACTGTAACAAAATATTATGATGATTTACAAACTATCTTGTTGCATTCCTCTTTAGAAGAAAGTAAAGATGATTTTATGGATAGATTTTGAGGAGGATTAAACCGTGATATTCAAGAGATACTAATTTATGAAGAGTGTTATCCTATGGACCATTTGTTTCATCTTGCTTGCAAAGCTGAACAGGAAATAAAACGACGTGTTGGCCACGAGGAGAACAAGCGCACGGTGCACATTCCAAGAGTTGATATGATTGTTCCTTCAACTACTAGGCATACTATGACAACCACATCCGTTGTTGTCAGGACTACATCACCTCCACCATGTGACACATCGCCCCGGAGAGTGGCTACATCATCTGAGTTGATCATAAGAGGTAATGACAAAGGTACTGATCTTCCATCTCTACATGAGAATGATGAATGCCTTGTCAATTTGAATGCACCATCTGATGAGCTACCCACTACTTTGATCACACCACCTATTTTAGAGGACTATGTTGATAATTTGACTTTGCCATGTGATCAAACAACTGAAATACCAACAATTTTGAGTGCACCCATTGAATTAACTATTGATGCAAAAGAACCAATGTTTAATCATTTTGATATGACCTCTAATCTTGGTGATGATTCTCAATAATCTATTTATGTTATCCAGAACAAAAATACTTCACACACTTTTGTGTTTTGTCTAATTGCAGGTGTATGGGACATTTGTACAATCCACATATGAAGATAAGGAAGAAAGAGATGTTTATTTGCTGTCCAAAAAGTTCTCTCACGTCACTTTTGGCCCAAGAGAAGATAGAGTCCAAGTCTCTCACGTTCTGGATTCAGATTCGGACTGCACAGACACACCTGACTCAAAACGCACACAAGTTTTTCATACGGACTCCGAATTGGGTGATTCTTTTTTTGTTGGAAACTAGATTTCGTGCACTTTCCAACCCAATTGGAATCACCTACAAATTCGTCCGGAGCGTTGAGTTGTGGACGAAACAATCTGATGCTGCAGCAGAATCCGAGTCAAACTACAAGTCCAAAGGTGTTACATCACCTCCACTTGGGCCCATTGGCCTTGTACGACCTAGATTTAGTTTTAGGCTACCTTGGGACGTCCTCCCACCTCCTTGGCCGCCACCCCTTGCTCCTATATAAGTAGATCCATCTAGTAGCTTTTCCTTGGGATTTGTTTAGTTAAAAGTTAGCCAACGCAACTTCGTGTACTTCGTTTGTGTCCAACGACCAAACCAAGACCGCTTTCCGATCCCCACCTTTATCAATACTTCATACATTGCAATATTCAGATTGCTTTTATCATATTCTTGCTCGTTCTTCGATTGCTTGCAGGAATAGACCTTCGTGGTCAGGTTGATCGTGCACCGGCATGGTCAATAACCTCTGGAGATTGGTTTAGCGATTGCTAAGGCGCAACGTCGTGCACGTTTGTAGTCGGATCGTCAAAGTCGTCTCCACCAAATCGATAGTTACCATCTCATCGAAAGATCGGGACACCCCCGCCTCTATCAACAAGTTTGTTGTTAACGATGGATTTGTGTTTCGTGCTAACAAGCTATGCATTCCAGCTAGCTCCGTTCGTCTTTTGTTGTTGCAGGAGGCGCATGGAGGAGGATTAATGGGACACTTTGGCGTGAAGAAGACGGAGGACGTACTTGCTACACATTTCTTTTGGCCAAAGATGAGACGGGATGTTGAGCGTTTTATTGCTCGCTGCACTACATGTCAAAAAGCTAAGTCACGACTCAATCCTCATGGTTTATATATGCCTTTGCTTGTACCTAGTGTTCCTTGGGAGGATATATCTATGGACTTTGTTTTAGGTTTACCTCGAACAAAGAAGGGGAGGGATAGCATATTTGTTATCGTGGATAGATTCTCGAAAATGGCACACTTTATACCATGTCATAAAAACGATGATGTTGTTAATGTTGCTGATTTGTTCTTTCGTGAAATTATTCGCTTGCATGGTGTGCCAAATACTATTGTTTCAGATCGTGATACTAAATTTCTTAGTCACTTTTGGAGATGTTTATGGGCTAAGTTGGGGACTAAACTGCTTTTTAGTACTACTTGTCACCCCCAAACTGATGGACAAACTGAAGTAGTCAATAGAACGTTGTCTACTATGCTTAGGGCTGTTTTGAAGAATAATAAGAAAATGTGGGAGGAATGCTTGCCTCATATTGAATTTGCTTATAATCGTTCATTGCATTCTACTACTAAGATGTGCCCTTTTGAAGTTGTGTATGGTTTCCTACCTCGTGCACCTATTGATTTGTTGCCTCTTCCATCTTCGGAGAAGGTTAATTTTGATGCTAAACAACGTGCTGAATTGATTTTAAAAATGCATGAGTTAACTAAGGAAAACATTGAGCGTATGAATGCTAAATATAAATTTGCTGGAGATAAGGGTAGAAAACATGTTGTGTTTGCACCTGGAGATCTTGTTTGGTTACATTTGCGTAAGGATAGATTTCCTGATTTGCGCAAATCAAAGTTAATGCCACGTGCTGATGGTCCCTTTAAGGTGTTAGAGAAAATAAATGATAATGCATATAAACTTGAGCTGTCTGCAGATTTTGGGGTTAGTCCCACTTTTAACATTGCAGATTTGAAGCCTTATTTGGGTGAGGAAGATGAACTTCTGTCGAGGACGACTTCATTTCAAGAAGGGGAGGATGATGATACCACTTGATAGAGGCGGGGTGTCCCGATCTTTCGATGAGATGATAACTATCGATTTGGTGAAGATGACTTTGACGATCCGACTACAAACGTGCACGACGTTGCGCCTTAGCAATCGCTAAACCAACTCCGAGAGGTTATTGACCACGCTGGAGCACAATCAACCTGACCACGAAGGTCTATTCCTGCAAGCAATCGAAGAACAAGCAAGAATATGATAAAAGCAATCTGAATATTGCGAGTATATATGAAGTATTGATAAAGGCGGGGATCCGTAAGCGGTCTTGGTCTGGTCGTTGGACACAAACGAAGTACACGAAGTTGCAATGGCTAACTTTTAACTAAACAAATCCCAAGGAAAAGCTACTAGATGGATCTACTTATATAGGAGCAAGGGGTGGCGGCCAAGGAGGTGGGAGGACGTCCCAAGGCAGCCTAAAACTAAATCTAGGTCGTACAAGGCCAATGGGCCCAAGTGGAGGTGATGTAACACCTTTGGACTTGTAGTTTGACTCGGATTCTGCTGCAGCATCAGATTGTTTCGTCCACAACTCAACGCTCCGGACGAATTTGAAGGTGATTCCAATTGGGTTGGAAAGTGCACGAAATCTAGTTTCCAACAAAAAAAGAATCACCCAATTCGGAGTCCGTATGAAAAACTTGTGTGTGTTTTGAGTCAGGTATGTCTGTGCAGTCCGAATCTGAATCCGGAACGTGAGAGACTTGGACTCTATCTTCTCTTGGCCCAAAAGTGACGTGAGAGGACTTTTTGAACACAACCTAAACTTCTCCTTTTCCCTTATCTTCATATGTGGATTGTACAAATGTCCCATACACCTGCAATTAGACAAAACACAAAAGTGTGTGAAGTATTTTTGTTCTGGATAACATAAATAGATTATCGAATAGTTTGCACTAGAAATCACCTGACAAATATGCATATATGCAATATTTTTGATCCTATCCAAGGTAGTCATGTCCTCGTCATCCTCCCCTTCTTGAAAATAAAGCCGTCCTCGGCGTTGCTTAATCTGAAATGTGGCTAACAAAAGAGACAAGGTGTACATGTTGTATATGTATATGTCATCCATTTTTACTTCCCTTGATTTTTGCATATATGACACATGAATAGATGAGTAACTTGCATAGTTCATAAAATCTAAAGCCAAAAAATTAGCACAAGAAGTAGAAGGCATGAAAATATTACAACTCAGTTTGCACATATAAGTGAAGCACTTACTCATTTCAAAAGATTGACAATGTTCGTCATTAAACCATTCCAACATTGGTGAATAAACCTTACTTGCATCAAATTTACATGCTACAACATGCTTAAATAAGCAAACATGCAATAAGTCATTCAACACAGAATCATCACCAAGATTAGAGGTCATATCAAAATGATGAAACATTGGTTCTTTTGCATCAATAGTTAATTCAATGGGTGCACTCAAAATTGTTGGTATTTCAGTTGTTTGATCACATGGCAAAGTCAAATTATCAACGTAGTCCTCTAAAATAGGTGGTGTGATCAAAGTAGTGGGTAGCTCATCAGATGGTGCATTCAAATTGACATGGCATTCATCGTTCTCATGTAGAGATGGAAGATCAGTACCTTTGTCATTACCTCTTATGATCAACTCAGATGATGTAGCCACTCTTGGGGCCGATGTGTCACATGGTGGAGGCGATGTAGTCCTGATAACAACGGATGTGGTTGTCATAGTATGCCTAGTAGTTGAAGGAACAATCATATCAACTCTTGGAATGTGCATCGTGCGCTTGTTCTCCTCGTGGCCAACACGTCGTTTTATTTCCTGTTCAGCTTTGCAAGCAAGATGAAACAAATGGTCCATAGGATAACACTCTTCATGAATTAGTATCTCTTGAATATCACGGTTTAATCCTCCCCAAAATCTATCCATAAAATCATCTTCACTTTCTTCTAAAGAGGAATGCAACAAGGTAGTTTGTAAATCATCATAATATTTTGTTACAGTTTCACTACCTTGTTTTAAGTGTTGCAACTTCTTAATCATGTCACGAGTATAATAAGCAGGGACGAAAGTATGTCGCATGGCAAGTTTCAAATCATCCCAAGTAGTAGGTATATAATCAGGGTGTAACCGACAATATTCACTCCACCAAACCAAAGCATAACCAGTGAAAGAACCAACCGCAACCTTAACCTTTTTATGTTCATCGAAATTATGGGAAGCAAATATATTTTTTATGTCGAACTCCCATTCAATATATAAAGCAGGTTTAAAACGGCCATTAAATGGTGGTATAGATACATTAACCTGATCATGTGATGAGGACATCAATACAATTGTTACACCCACAGCCCCTGCTGCTATACATACTGGACCAATTACTAGAGCTCGTGCACGCCAACTAAATTACCAGGTACTTTCGTTTCTTGGTAATGATTCTAATGTTCATGAGAATATGATGCTGCCTAAATTGGATACATTTGTTTTGCTTACAAATGAAGGGCCTAGCTTGGAGAAGGATGAACATTGGAGCAAGAACAAGCATGGAGATGGCATGCGCAAGGGGAACAAGAACGGAGTTACAAGTGATGATTTCAGGACTTTGAAGCCACCATAATGGGTGCATGAAGCCTTGGACGAAATATACAAGATGCCACTTCATAAATTTCGTCCCGAGGCTATTTTAGGTGCTGCGTCACCTTATTATTGGGCCAGGCCCATGTAATTTCGAAATACATAAGTATAGGCTATTTTTAGAGTCCGTATGTGTGGGGAAACAAGAGATAGGGTTGATTTCGGACCCCTCCACCTAGGGCCACGAAATTCCCCCCTCTTCCTCCATATATACAGCCCTTAGGGCATCGTTTAGACTTTGGGTTTTGTTTAGATTAAAAGTTCGCCATAGCTGCAACTTCGCGTACTTCGTTTGTGTTCAACGACCAGACAAAGGCGTCACAGAACCCCACCTTGATCAATAAAGCTTTCATCTTATATTCGCAATATCCAGATTGCAATCTTAGTTTCTTGCTTGTTCTTCGTTTGCTCGCAGGAAACAGACCCTCGTGGTCAGGTTGATCGTGCTCCGGCGTGGTCAATAACCTCTCGGAGTTGGTTTAGCGATTGCTAAGGCGCGACGTCCTCGCACGTTCGTAGTCGGATCGTCAAAGTCGACTTCCACCAAAGCGAAATCCACCATCTCATCGAAAGACGGGACACCTTTGCCTCTATCAATAACACTCTTCATGAATTAGTATCTCTTGAATATCACGGTTTAATCCTCCCCAAAATATATCCATAAAATCATCTTCACTTTCTTCTAAAGAGGAATGCAACAAGGTAGTTTGTAAATCATCATAATATTTTGTTACAGTTTCACTACCTTGTTTTAAGTGTTGCAACTTCTTAATCATGTCACGAGTATAATAAGCAGGGACGAAAGTATGTCGCATGGCAAGTTTCAAATCATCCCAAGTAGTAGGTATATAATCAGGGTGTAACCGACAATATTCACTCCACCAAACCAAAGCATAACCAGTGAAAGAACCAACCGCAACCTTAACCTTTTTATGTTCATCGAAATTATGGGAAGCAAATATATTTTTTATGTCGAACTCCCATTCAATATATAAAGCAGGTTTAAAACGGTCATTAAATGGTGGTATAGATACATTAACCTGATCATGTGCATTTGGATGTTTGTGCACCTCTCGTGACGGTTGTGGTATTTGCAAAGGTGGTGGCACGTCTCCCGCGATCGACAAAGCCCATGAATTGACTCTGGATCCTGTCATGATTAGTAGAACAAGAAACAAAACCCAAAAATAATGTTCCTATAACTACTAGGATGTGGTGGTAAAACGCTCACAGTAAAGCAAATATCAATGTCTTACAAGTTCTTACCATGCAGCAGGCGGTGATCGGCAACCAGCGGTGTCAAGTAACTCTGAATATTGAGTAAAGCGATTGCCAGGGGAGCGTACGTATACACGATGTAGAAATATGTGGAGCTGGGTTGGCTATATATGGTAGCAAAAGATTAGCAATAATCAATTCAAAGATGCAATGTTGAATAAACGCTCAACGACGGTACTGTGCTGGTCCTAGGCTAGACCGGACTAGAGACGCGAGCCTAGAACACTAATAAGGTCACGGCGTAGCACAACTAGCATCAATGAAGGATACTAAGTAGCTCTTGACAGCAAGATATAAGTGAAGATCACAACGGCAGTGAAGATAATGATGAAAAACAACTGCCAAGCAGGATATACAACAACTCTCTCTCCAACTTTCCTCTTGAAAAGTTTGAGACAATTTTCTGATAAATTCTTTCAAAGAATGCTACTAACTCAAGTTTTCCAATGCAAAAAGAATCACACAATTCCGAGTTGATATGAGGAGTTAAAGAATTCTAAAACTGGCCTGAAAAATTGGAACAAGTTGTGTTCACGAACTTCGGAGGGCAAAAAGACCTATTTAGAAGCCGATTTTGAGGTGTCAAATATTGAACTAGCTTCTGCAACTATTTAGATGCGGCTCGTCGCTATCTTCAATTTGAGTACTCACGGAGCCAAAACGGACTTCGTATGAGGAAGATACACCTGTTTTACTGAACAGTGCGCAAAACAGATTCCAATCCGAATTCAGGTACGAGATTGATTCTAGATAGATCCAATTTTTTTCTACTCTCTTTTTTTTCTCACGCTTTTTTTTCTTTTTCTTCTCCCTCTTTTTTTTTTCTTTCCTTTTTTCTCTCTTTTTTTCTTTATCTTCTTTTTCTCCCTCTTTCCAAGACAAACTAGATAAGATGCAGATTCGATCTGGCAAAGATGTGAGTGACCTCAACTATGATTATGACAATAAACAGTGCGTAGCACGTGGTGGAAATTGGTGGATGGGATGGTGGACAACGGATGGGATAATGATGCAGCGGCTGCGTGATTAATGTGAACAGAACTCGAAACTCTAAAGGAACTAGACACTAAGACCAGCAACTCGACACGGCGATGCAACCGATAATTCAATAATGCAAACAATGAAAAGAAAATTGCAAAGGCTCAGTCTGGCTAGGACAAAGGATGAATAGATCTAACTTTTGTTTTGTGGCTTTTTCTTGGACAATAGGTAAGAAAATAAATCTAATCTAGGAAAAACTGGAAATTCTCACCGAGCAACCTGAAAACTGATACCACTTGATACCACTTGATAGAGGCGGGGTGTCCCGATCTTTCGATGAGATGATAACTATCGATTTGGTGAAGATGACTTTGACGATCCGACTACAAACGTGCACGACGTTGCGCCTTAGCAATCGCTAAACCAACTCCGAGAGGTTATTGACCACGCTGGAGCACAATCAACCTGACCACGAAGGTCTATTCCTGCAAGCAATCGAAGAACAAGCAAGAATATGATAAAAGCAATCTGAATATTGCGAGTATATATGAAGTATTGATAAAGGCGGGGATCCGTAAGCGGTCTTGGTCTGGTCGTTGGACACAAACGAAGTACACGAAGTTGCAATGGCTAACTTTTAACTAAACAAATCCCAAGGAAAAGCTACTAGATGGATCTACTTATATAGGAGCAAGGGGTGGCGGCCAAGGAGGTGGGAGGACGTCCCAAGGCAGCCTAAAACTAAATCTAGGTCGTACAATGATGAGGACATGACTACCTTGGATATGACCAAAAATATTGCATATATGCATATTTGTCAGGTGATTTCTAGTGCAAACTATTCAATAATCTATTTATGTTATCCAGAACAAAAATACTTCACACACTTTTGTGTTTTGTCTAATTGCAGGTGTATGGGACATTTGTACAATCCACATATGAAGATAAGGAAGAAAGAGATGTTTATTTGCTGTCCAAAAAGTTCTCTCACGTCACTTTGGGCCCAAGAGAAGATAGAGTCCAAGTCTCTCACGTTCCGGATTCAGATTCGGACTGCACAGACACACCTGACTCAAAACGGACACAAGTTTTTCATACGGACTCCGAATTGGTTGATTCTTTTTTTGTTGGAAACTAGATTTCGTGCACTTTCCAACCCAATTGGAAACACCTTCAAATTCGTCCGGAGCGTTGAGTTGTGGACGAAACAATCTGATGCTGCAGCAGAATCCGAGTCAAACTACAAGTCCAAAGGTGTTACATCACCTCCACTTGGGCCCATTGGCCTTGTACGGCCTAGATTTAGTTTTAGGCTGCCTTGGGACGTCCTCCCACCTCCTTGGCCGCCACCCCTTGCTCCTATATAAGTAGATCCATCTAGTAGCTTTTCCTTGGGATTTGTTTAGTTAAAAGTTAGCCATTGCAACTTCGTGTACTTCGTTTGTGTCCAACGACCAGACCAAGACCGCTTACGGATCCCCACCATTATCAATACCTCATATATATTTGCAATATTCAGATTGCTTTATCATATTCTTGCTCGTTCTTCGATTGCTTGTAGGAATAGACCTTCGTGGTCAGGCTGACCGTGCTTCCGGCATCGTCAGTAACCTCAGGAGATTGGTTTAGCGATTGCTAAGGCGCAACGTCGTGCACGTTTGTAGTCGGATCGTCAAAGTCGTCTCCACCAAATCGATAGTTATCATCTCATCGAAAGATCGGGACACCCTCGCCTCTATCAAGTGGTATCAGTTTTCAGGTTGCTCGGTGAGAATTTCCAGTTTTCCTAGATTAGATTTATTTTCATACCTATTGTCCAAGAAAAATCCACAAAAAAGAGTTAGATCTATTCATCCTTTGTCCAAGCCAGTCTGAGCCTTTGCAATTTTCTTTTCATTGCTTGCATAGTTGAATTATCGGTTGCATCGTCGTGTCGAGTTGCTGGTCTTAGTGTCTAGGTCGTTTAGAGTTTTGAGTTCTGTTCACATTAGTCACGTCGCCGCTGCATCATTATCCCTTCCGCTGTCCACCACCCATCCATCAATTTCCTCCACGTGCTACCCACCGTTCATTGTCATAATCATAGTTGAGATCATTCCCATCTTCGCTTGATCCAATCTACATCTTATCTAGTTTGTTTTGGAAAGAGGGAGAGAGAAAAAAAAGATAGAGAAAAAAAACTAGAGAAAAAAAAAGTAAAAAAAAAGTCAGAAAAAAAAGAAAGGAAAAGAAAAAAAAAGTGTGAGAAAAAAAAAGAGAGGAGAAAAAAAAATTGGATCTATCTAGAATCAATCTCGTACCTGAATTCGGATTGGAATCTGTTTTGCGCACTGTTCAGTAAAACAGGTGTATCTTCCTCATACGAAGTCAGTTTTGGCTCCGTGAGTACTCAAATTGAAGATAGCGACGAGCCGCATCTAAATAGTTGCAGAAGCTAGTTCAATATTTGACACCTCAAAATCGGCTTCTAAATAGGTCTTTTTGCCCTCCGAAGTTCGTGAACACAACTTGTTCCAATTTTTCAGGCCAATTTTAGAATTCTTTGACTCCTCATATCAACTCGGAATTGAGTGATTCTTTTTGCATTGGAAAGCTTGAGTTAGTAGCATTCTTTGAAAGAATTTATCAGAAAATTGTCTCAAACTTTTCAAGAGGAAAGTTGGAGAGAGAGTTGTTGTATATCCTGCTTGGCAGTTGTTTTTCATCATTATCTTCACTGCCGTTGTGATCTTCACTTATATCTTGCTGTCAAGAGCTACTTAGTATCCTTCATTGATGCTAGTTGTGCTACGCCGTGACCGCATTAGTGTTCTAGGCTCGCGTCTCTAGTTCGGTCTAGCCTAGGACCAGCACAGTACCGTCGTTGAGCGTTTATTCAACATTGCATCTTTGAATTGATTATTGCTAATTTTTTGCTACCATATATAGCCAACCCAGCTCCACATATTTCTACACCGTGTATACGTACGCTCCCCTGGCAATCGCTTTACTCAATATTCGGAGTTACTTGACACCGCTGGTTGCCGATCACCGCCTGCTGCATGGTAAGAACTTGTAAGACATTGATATTTGCTTTACTGTGAGCGTTTTACCACCACATCCTAGTAGTTATAGGAACATTATTTTTGGGTTTTGTTTCTTGTTCTACTAATCATGACAGGATCCAGAGTCAATTCATGGGCTTTGTCGATCGCGGGAGACGTGCCACCACCTTTGCAAATACCACAACCGTCACGACAGGTGCACAAACATCCAAATGCACATGATCAGGTTAATGTATCTATACCACCATTTAATGGCCGTTTTAAACCTGCTTTATATATTGAATGGGAGTTCGACATAAAAAATATATTTGGTTCCCATAATTTCGATGAACATAAAAAGGTTAAGGTTGCGGTTGGTTCTTTCACTGGTTATGCTTTGGTTTGGTGGAGTGAATATTGTCGGTTACACACTGATTATATACCTACTACTTGGGATGATTTGAAACTTGCCATGCGACATACTTTCGTCCCTGCTTATTATACTCGTGACATGATTAAGAAGTTGCAACACTTAAAACAAGGTAGTGAAACTGTAACAAAATTTTATAATGATTTACAAACTACCTTGTTGCATTCCTTTTTAGAAGAAAGTGAAGATGATTTTATGGATAGATTTTGGGGAGGATTAAACCGTGATATTCAAGAGATACTAATTCATGAAGAGTGTTATCCTATGGACCATTTGTTTCATCTTGCTTGCAAAGCTGAACAGGAAATAAAACGACGTGTTGGCCACGAGGAGAACAAGCGCACGGTGCACATTCCAAGAGTTGATATGATTGTTCCTTCAACTACTAGGCATACTATGACAACCACATCCGTTGTTGTCAGGACTACATCACCTCCACCATGTGACACATCGCCCCCGAGAGTGGCTACATCATCTGAGTTAATCATAAGAGGTAATGACAAAGGTACTGATCTTCCATCTCTACATGAGAATGAAGAATGCCTTGTCAATTTGAATGCACCATCTGATGAGCTACCCACTACTTTGATCACACCACCTATTTTAGAGGACTACGTTGATAATTTGACTTTGCCATGTGATCAAATAACTGAAATACCAACAATTTTGAGTGCACCCATTGAATTAACTATTGATGCAAAAGAACCAATGTTTAATCATTTTGATATGACCTCTAATCTTGGTGATGATTCTGTGTTGAATGACTTATTGCATGTTTGCTTATTTAAGCATGTTGTAGCATGTAAATTTGATGCAAGTAAGGTTTATTCACCAATGTTGGGATGGTTTAATGATGAACATTGTCAATCTTTTGAAATGAATAAGAGCTTCACTTATATGTGCAAACTGAGTTGCAATATTTTCATGCCTTCTACTTCTTGTGCTAATTTTTTGGCTTTAGATTTTATGAACTATGCAAGTTACTCATCTATTCATGTGTCATATATGCAAAAATCAAGGGAAGTAAAAATGGATGACATATACATATACAACATGTACACCTTGTCTTTTTTGTTAGCCACATTTCAGATTAAGCAACGTCGAGGACGGCTTTATTTTCAAGAAGGGGAGGATGATGAGGACATGACTACCTTGGATATGACCAAAAATATTGCATATATGCATATTTGTCAGGTGATTTCTAGTGCAAACTATTCAATAATCTATTTATGTTATCCAGAACAAAAATACTTCACACACTTTTGTGTTTTGTCTAATTGCAGGTGTATGGGACATTTGTACAATCCACATATGAAGATAAGGAAGAAAGAGATGTTTATTTGCTGTCCAAAAAGTTCTCTCACGTCACTTTTGGCCCAAGAGAAGATAGAGTCCAAGTCTCTCACGTTCCGGATTCAGATTCGGACTGCACAGACACACCTGACTCAAAACGGACACAAGTTTTTCATACGGACTCCGAATTGGTTGATTCTTTTTTTGTTGGAAACTAGATTTCGTGCACTTTCCAACCCAATTGGAATCACCTTCAAATTCGTCCGGAGCGTTGAGTTGTGCACGAAACAATCTGATGCTGCAGCAGAATCCGAGTCAAACTACAAGTCCAAAGGTGTTACATCACCTCCACTTGGGCCCATTGGCCTTGTACGACCTAGATTTAGTTTTAGGCTGCCTTGGGACGTCCTCCCACCTCCTTGGCCGCCACCCCTTGCTCCTATATAAGTAGATGCATCTAGTAGCTTTTCCTTGGGATTTGTTTAGTTAAAAGTTAGCCATTGCAACTTCGTGTACTTCGTTTGTGTCCAACGACCAGACCAAGACCGCTTACGGATCCCCACCATTATCAATACCTCATATATATTTGCAATATTCAGATTGCTTTATCATATTCTTGCTCGTTCTTCGATTGCTTGCAGGAATAGACCTTCGTGGTCAGGCTGACCGTGCTTCCGGCATCGTCAGTAACCTCAGGAGATTGGTTTAGCGATTGCTAAGGCGCAACGTCGTGCACGTTTGTAGTCGGATCGTCAAAGTCGTCTCCACCAAATTGATAGTTATCATCTCATCGAAAGATCGGGACACCCTCGCCTCTATCATACAAGGCCAATGGGCCCAAGTGGAGGTGATGTAACACCTTTGGACTTGTAGTTTGACTCGGATTCTGCTGCAGCATCAGATTGTTTCGTCCACAACTCAACGCTCCGGACGAATTTGAAGGTGATTCCAATTGGGTTGGAAAGTGCACGAAATCTAGTTTCCAACAAAAAAAGAATCACCCAATTCGGAGTCCGTATGAAAAACTTGTGTGCGTTTTGAGTCAGGTATGTCTGTGCAGTCCGAATCTGAATCCAGAACGTGAGAGACTTGGACTCTATCTTCTCTTGGCCCAAAAGTGACGTGAGAGGACTTTTTGAACACAACCTAAACTTCTCCTTTTCCCTTATCTTCATATGTGGATTGTACAAATGTCCCATACACCTGCAATTAGACAAAACACAAAAGTGTGTAAAGTATTTTTGTTCTGGATAACATAAATAGCTTATCGAATAGTTTGCACTAGAAATCACCTGACAAATATGCATATATGCAATATTTTTGGTCCTATCCAAGGTAGTCATGTCCTCATCAGATGATGAGGACATCAATACAATTGTTACACCCACAGCCCCTGCTGCTATACATACAGGACCAATTACTAGAGCTCGTGCACGCCAACTAAATTACCAGGTACTTTCGTTTCTTGGTAATGATTCTAATGTTCATGAGAATATGATGCTGCCTAAATTGGATACATTTGTTTTGCTTACAAATGAAGGGCCTAGCTTGGAGAAGGATGAACATTGGAGCAAGAACAAGCATGGAGATGATGGCATGCGCAAGGGGAACAAGAACGGAGTTACAAATGATGATTTCAGGACTTTGAAGCCACCATAATGGGTGCATGAAGCCTTGGACGAAATATACAAGATGCCACTTCATAAATTTCGTCCCGAGGCTATTTTAGGTGCTGCGTCACCTTATTATTGGGCCAGGCCCATGTAATTTCGAAATACATAAGTATAGGCTATTTTTAGAGTCCGTATGTGTGGGGAAACAAGAGATAGGGTTGATTTCGGACTCCTCCACCAAGGGCCACGAAATCCCCCCCCCCCTCTTCCTCCATATATACAGCCCTTAGGGCATCGTTTAGACTTTGGGTTTTGTTTAGATTAAAAGTTCGCCATAGCTGCAACTTCGCGTACTTCGTTTGTGTTCAACGACCAGACAAAGGCGTCACAGAACCCCACCTTGATCAATAAAGCTTTCATCTTATATTCGCAATATCCAGATTGCAATCTTAGTTTCTTGCTTGTTCTTCGTTTGCTCGCAGGAAACAGACCCTCGTGGTCAGGTTGATCGTGCTCCGGCGTGGTCAATAACCTCTCGGAGTTGGTTTAGCGATTGCTAAGGCGCGACGTCCTCGCACGTTCGTAGTCGGATCGTCAAAGTCGACTTCCACCAAAGCGAAATCCACCATCTCATCGAAAGACGGGACACCTTTGCCTCTATCATATGCAATATTTTTTGTCATATCCAAGGTAGTCATGTCCTCATCATCCTCCCCTTCTTGAAAATAAAGCCGTCCTCGGCGTTGCTTAATCTGAAATGTGGCTAAAAAAAAAGACAAGGTGTACATGTTGTATATGTATATGTCATCCATTTTTACTTCCCTTGATTTTTGCATATATGACACATGAATAGATGAGTAACTTGCATAGTTCATAAAATCTAAAGCCAAAAAATTAGCACAAGAAGTAGAAGGCATGAAAATATTGCAACTCAGTTTGCACATATAAGTGAAGCTCTTATTCATTTCAAAAGATTGACAATGTTCATCATTAAACCATCCCAACATTGGTGAATAAACCTTACTTGCATCAAATTTACATGCTACAACATGCTTAAATAAGCAAACATGCAATAAGTCATTCAACACAGAATCATCACCAAGATTAGAGGTCATATCAAAATGATTAAACATTGGTTCTTTTGCATCAATAGTTAATTCAATGGGTGCACTCAAAATTGTTGGTATTTCAGTTGTTTGATCACATGGCAAAGTCAAATTATCAACGTAGTTCTCTAAAATAGGTGGTGTGATCAAAGTAGTGGGTAGCTCATCAGATGGTGCATTCAAATTGACAAGGCATTCATCATTCTCATGTAGAGATGGAAGATCAGTACCTTTGTCATTACCTCTTATGATCAACTCAGATGATGTAGCCACTCTCGGGGGCGATGTGTCACATGGTGGAGGTGATGTAGTCCTGACAACAACGGATGTGGTTGTCATAGTATGCCTAGTAGTTGAAGAAACAATCATATCAACTCTTGGAATGTGCACCGTGCGCTTGTTCTCCTCATGGCCAACACGTCGTTTTATTTCCTGTTCAGCTTTGCAAGCAAGATGAAACAAATGGTCCATAGGATAACACTCTTCATGAATTAGTATCTCTTGAATATCACGGTTTAATCCTCCCCAAAATCTATCCATAAAATCATCTTCACTTTCTTCTAAAGAGGAATGCAACAAGGTAGTTTGTAAATCATCATAATATTTTGTTACAGTTTCACTACCTTGTTTTAAGTGTTGCAACTTCTTAATCATGTCACGAGTATAATAAGCAGGGACGAAAGTATGTCGCATGGCAAGTTTCAAATCATCCCAAGTAGTAGGTATATAATCAGGGTGTAACCGACAATATTCACTCCACCAAACCAAAGCATAACCAGTGAAAGAACCAACCGCAACCTTAACCTTTTTATGTTCATCGAAATTATGGGAAGCAAATATATTTTTTATGTCGAACTCCCATTCAATATATAAAGCAGGTTTAAAACGGCCATTAAATGGTGGTATAGATACATTAACCTGATCATGTGATGAGGACATCAATACAATTGTTACACCCACAGCCCCTGCTGCTATACATACTGGACCAATTACTAGAGCTCGTGCACGCCAACTAAATTACCAGGTACTTTCGTTTCTTGGTAATGATTCTAATGTTCATGAGAATATGATGCTGCCTAAATTGGATACATTTGTTTTGCTTACAAATGAAGGGCCTAGCTTGGAGAAGGATGAACATTGGAGCAAGAACAAGCATGGAGATGATGGCATGCGCAAGGGGAACAGGAACGGAGTTACAAGTGATGATTTCAGGACTTTGAAGCCACCATAATGGGTGCATGAAGCCTTGGACGAAATATACAAGATGCCACTTCACAAATTTCGTCCCGAGGCTATTTTAGGTGCTGCGTCACCTTATTATTGGGCCAGGCCCATGTAATTTCGAAATACATAAGTATAGGCTATTTTTAGAGTCCGTATGTGTGGGGAAACAAGAGATAGGGTTGATTTCGGACCCCTCCACCAAGGGCCACGAAATTCCCCCCTCTTCCTCCATATATACAGCCCTTAGGGCATCGTTTAGACTTTGGGTTTTGTTTAGATTAAAAGTTCGCCGTAGCTGCAACTTCGCGTACTTCGTTTGTGTTCAACGACCAGACAAAGGCGTCACAGAACCCCACCTTGATCAATAAAGCTTTCATCTTATATTCGCAATATCCAGATTGCAATCTCAGTTTCTTGCTTGTTCTTCGTTTGCTCGCAGGAAACAGACCCTCGTGGTCAGGTTGATCGTGCTCAGGCGTGGTCAATAAACTCTCGGAGTTGGTTTAGCGATTGCTAAGGCGCGACGTCCTCGCACGTTCGTAGTCGGATCGTCAAAGTCGACTTCCACCAAAGCGATATCCATCATCTCATCGAAAGACGGGACACCTTTGCCTCTATCAATAAGTCTAGGTTTAGCATCTTTCTTTTCCATAAGATATTTAATAGCAGCATGATCAGTGTGAATAGTTACTTTAGAATCAACAATATAAGATCTGAACTTATCACAAGCAAATACAACTGTTAAAAGCTCTTTTTAAGTAGTAGCATAATTTCTTTGAGCATTGTCTAGAGTCTTACTAGCATAATGAATAACATTTAATTTCTTATCAACTCTTTGACCTAGAAACAACACCTACAACATAATCACTAGCATCACACATAATTTCAAAGGGTAAATTCCAATCAGGTGGCTGAACAACAGGTGCAGAGACTAATGCTTTCTTAAGTATTTCAAATGCTTCTACACAATCATCATCAAAGAAAAATGGTATATATTTTTGCAATAAATTAGTCAGAGTCCGAGAAATTTTTGAGAAGTCCTTAATGAACCTCCTGTAAAATCCGGCGTGACCAAGGAAACTTCTTATACCTTTGATGTCCTTGGGACATGGCATCTTTTCAATAGCATCAACCTTGGCTTTATCAACTTCAATACCTCTTTCAGAAATTTTATGCCCTTCATTAACCATAAAGTGGCACTTTTCCCAATTCAAGACAAGATTAGTTTCTTCACATCTCTGCAAAACTCGATCAAGATTGCTCAAACAATCATCAAAAGAGGAACCATAGATGGAAAAGTCGTCCATGAAAACCTCACAAATCTTTTCACAAAAGTCAGAGAATATAGACATCATGCATCTTTGAAAGGTAGCGGGTGCATTACATAGACCAAAAGGCATACGTCTATAAGCAAAAGTACCAAAAGGGCATGTAAAAGTAGTCTTTGATTGATCTCTAGCCGACACAGGTATTTGAGAGAAACCAGAATAACCATCTAGAAAGCAATTGTGTGTATGTTTGCATAATCTTTCTAGCATTTGATCAATAAAGGTAAGGGGTAATGATCTTTCTTAGTAGGTTTATTTAATTTACAGAAATCAATTACCATCCTATAACCTGTGATAATTCTTTGTGGAATCAGTTCATCTTTATCATTAGGAACAACAGTAATACCTCCCTTCTTAGGGACACAATGGACAGGACTTACCCACTCACTATCAGCAACGGGATAAATTATACCTGCCTCCAGAAGCTTGAGTATTTCTTTTCTTACCACTTCTTTCATTTTAGGATTCAGACGTCGTTGAGGATCACGAACTGGTTTGGCATCTGCTTCCAAATTTATTTTATGTTGACATAGAGTGGGACTAATGCCCTTAAGATCATCAAGAGTATATCCAATAGCAGCACGATGCTTCTTCAGAGTTTTCAATAATCTTTCTTCTTCATGCTCTGAAAGGTTAGCACTAATAATAACAGGATATATCTTCTTTTCATCAAGATAAGCATATTTAAGATTATCAGGCAACGGTTTAAGCTCAAACACGGGATCACCCTTACGTGGAGGAGGATCCCCTAGGATTTCAACAGGCAAATTGTGTTTTAGCATAGGTTCTTGTTTAAAGAATACTTCATCTATTTCCCTTTTTTCATTCATGAACATATCATTTTCATGGTCTAGCAAATAGTGTTCTAAAGGATCACTAGGAGGTACGGCAATAGAAGCAAGACCAATAATTTCATCCTTACTAGGTAATTCTTCCTCACGATGTTGTTTACTAAATTTAGAAAAATTAAACTCATGAACCATATCATCCAAGCCAATAGTAACAACATTCTTTTCGCAATATATCCTAGCATTAACAGTGTTCAAGAAGGGTCTACCAAATATAATGGGACAAAAGCTATCTTGCGGAGAAGTAAGAACAAGAAAATCAGCAGGATATTTAGTTTTCCCACACAAAACTTCAACATCTCTAACAATTCCCATCGCTGAAATAGTATCTCTATTGGCAAGTTTAATTGTGACATCAATATCTTCTAATTCAGCAGGTGCAATTTCATGCTTGATTTCTTTATACAAGTCATAAGGTATAACACTAGCACTAGCACCCATACCACATAAGCCATGATAACAATGATCTCCTATTTTAACAGAAATAACAGGCACGCCTACCACAGGTCTATGTTTATCTTTAGCACAAGGTTTAGCAATTCTAGCAGTTTCACCTTCGAACTGAATAACATGCGCATCAATATTATCAGACAAGAGATCTTTAACAATAGCAATATTAGGTTCTACTTTAACTTGCTCAGGAGGTGTATAAGTTCTAATATTGCTTTTACGAACAACAGTTGAAGCTTTACCATGATCCTTTATTCTAACAGGGAAAGGTGGTTTCTCAACATAAGAAGTAGGAACAATAGGATCATTATAAGTGACAGTCTTTTCTTCAACTTTAATAGGTGCAGCTACTTTTACTTCTATGGGAGGATGATATTCAAACCACTTCTCCTTAGGGAGATCAACATAAGTAGCAAAAGATGCACAGAAAGAAGCTACTATCTCAGAGTCAAGTCCATATTTAGTATTAAACTTACGGAAAACATCGGTATCCATAAAAGATTTAATACAATCAAACTTAGGTGTCATACCTGACTCCTTACCTTCGTCGAGGTCCCAATCTTCAGAGTTGCGTTTAATTCTATCCAATAAATTCCATCTGAATTCAATAGTCTTCGTCATAAAAGAGCCAGCACAAGAAGTATCAAGCATGGTGCGATTATTTTTAGAAAGCCGAGCATAAAAA
Organism: Triticum dicoccoides; assembly: GCF_002162155.2. Taxonomy (NCBI): domain Eukaryota; kingdom Viridiplantae; phylum Streptophyta; class Magnoliopsida; order Poales; family Poaceae; genus Triticum; species Triticum dicoccoides. The sequence continues at coordinate 315,591,511 of NC_041386.1, read as the reverse complement.
CTTTGCATAATTATTTCTCTCGAGAGCTCATGATTGGGGCATGAATATAACATTGATTTAAGCCTCCCCCAAGCTTGAGCGATGCTTTCTCCTTCGCGAGGCCAGAAATTATATATATAATTGCGATCACGATGAACAAGACGCATAGGGTAATACTTTTGATGAAATTCCAGCTTTAATCTTTTATAGTCCCATGATCTCATATCATCACATAGCCTATACCATATCAATGCGTCTCCCTTCAAAGATAAAGGGAAGACCTTCTTCTTAGCAACATCATCGGGTATACCTGCAAGCTTAAATAATCCACAAACTTCATCCACATATATTAAGTGCTCATCAGGATGCTTTGTTCCATCTCCTGTAAAAGGGTTAGCTAGCAGTTTTTCCATCATACCCGAAGGAAATTCAAAAGGAGTTTCATTTTCAATAGGTTCAGTAGGTTGAGGAGCAACTCTTTGCTCTACTGGACGGGGTGAAGATACCCCGAGCAAGCCCCTCAGAGAATTACTTTCCATACTAATAAGTGACAGTAAATTTCAGCACACTATATAAATTTTTCCTTACCAAATTCCACCTACCAAAGGCGCTACACTCCCCGGCAACGGCGCCAGAAAAGAGTCTTGATGACCCACAAGTATAGGGGATCTATCATAGTCCTTTCGATAAGTAAGAGTGTAAAACCCAACGAGGAGCAGAAGGAAATGATAAGCGGTTTTCAGCAAGGTATTCTCTGCAAGTACTGAAATAAGTGGTAACAAATAGTTGTGATAAGATAGATTGTAATGAGCAACAAGTAACAATAGTAAATAAAGTGCAGCAAAGTGGCCCAATCCTTTTGTAGCAAAGGACAAGCCCAAACAAACTCTTATAATAGGAAAAACGCTCCCGAGGACACATGGGAATATCGTCAAGCTAGTTTTCATCACGTTCATATGATTCGTGTTCGATACTTTGATAATTTGATATGTGGGTGGACCGGCGCTTGGGTGTTGTTCTTACTTGAACAAGCATCTCACTTATGATTAACCTCTATTGCAAGCATCCGCAACTACAACAAAAGTATTAAGGTAAACCTAACCATAGCATGAAACATATGGATCCAAATCAGCCCCTTACGATGCAAAGCATAAACTAGGGTTTAAGCTTCTGTCACTCTAGCAACCCATCATCTACTTATTACTTCCCAATGCCTTCATCTAGGCCCAAATAATAGTGAAGTGTTATGTAGTCGATGTTCACATAACACCACTAGAAGCTAGACAACATACATCTTATCAAAATATCAAACTAATACCAAATTCACATGACTACTCATAGCAAGACTTCTCCCTTGTCATCGGGAACAAACGTAATTACTCACAAAGTGATAGAGGCAAAGGTGTCCCGTCTTTCGATGAGATGATGGATATCGCTTTGGTGGCAGTCGACTTTGACGATCTGACTATGAACGTGCGAGGACGTCGCGCCTTAGCAATCGCTAAACCAACTCCGAGAGGTTATTGACCACGCCGGAGCACGATCAACCTGACCACGAGGGTCTGTTTCCTGCGAGCAAACGAAGAACAAGCAAGAAACTGAGATTGCAATCTGGATATTGCGAATATAAGATGAAAGCTTTATTGATCAAGGTGGGGTTCTATGATGCCTTTGTCTCGTCGTTGAACACAAACGAAGTACGCGAAGTTGCAGCTATGGCGAACTTTTAATCTAAACAAAACCCAAAGTCTAAACGATGCCCTAAGGGCTGTATATATGGAGGAAGAGGGGGGAATTTCGTGGCCCCTGGTGGAGGGGTCCGAAATCAACCCTATCTCTTGTTTCCCCACACATACGGACTCTAAAAATAGCCTATACTTATGTATTTCGAAATTACATGGGCCTGGCCCAATAATAAGGTGACGCAGCACCTAAAATAGCCTCGGGACAAAATTTATGAAGTGACATCTTGTATATTTCGTCCAAGGCTTCATGCACCCATTATGGTGGCTTCAAAGTCCTGAAATCATCACTTGTAACTCCGTTCTTGTTCCCCTTGCGCATGCCATCATCTCCATGCTTGTTCTTGCTCCAATGTTCATCCTTCTCCAAGCTAGGCCCTTCATTTGTAAGCAAAACAAATGTATCCAATTTAGGCAGCAGCATATTCTCATGAACATTAGAATCATTACCAAGAAACGAAAGTACCTGGTAATTTAGTTGGCGTGCACGAGCTCTAGTAATTGGTCCAGTATGTATAGCAGCAGGGGCTGTGGGTGTAACAATTGTATTGATGTCCTCATCACAAAGCATATTCATGTTCATAATCAGAGGGGTAATAATATACATATAGGATCTGAACATATGATCTTCCACCAAATAAACCAATTAGCATCAACTACAAGGAGTAATCAACACTACTAGCAACCTACTAGCACCAATCCCGGACTTTGAGACAAGAATTGGATACAAGAGATGAACTAGGGTTTGGAGATGAGATGGTGTTGGTGAAGATGTTGATGGAGATTGCCCTCTCCCGATGAGAGGAGCGTTGGTGATGACGATCGTGATGATTTCCCCCTCCGGGAGGGAAGTATCCCCGGCAGAACAGCTCCGTCGGAGCTCTAGATTGGATCCACCAAGGTTCCGCAGTCTCGTCCTGAAAAGTTCCTTCCTATTTTTTTCTCATCGAAAGACCTCATATAGGAGAAGATGGACGTCGGAGAGCCACCAGGGGGCCCACGAGGTAGGGGCGCGCCCTAGGGGGGCGCCCCCACCCTCGTGAGAAGGGTGTGGGCCCCCTAGCCTTCATCTTTGGCAAGGATTTTTCTTTATTTCTTTTAAGATGTCCCGTGAAGTTTCAGGACTTTTGGAGTTGCGCAGAATAGGTCTCTAATATTTGCTCCTTTTCCAGCCCAGAATTCCAGCTGCCGGCATTCTCCTTCCCTCTGTAAACCTTGTAAAATAAGAGAGAATAGCCATAAGTATTGTGGCATAAAGTGAAATAATAGTCCATAATGCAATAAATATTGATATAAAAGCATGATGCAAAATGGACGTATCAAAGGCCAAGAAGAAGGCCAAGGGGACCAAAGGAGGCCTCCGTCCCAAGGGTACTTGGGACGCGGCGTCCGAAGACGCCGAAACTCACTTCGCCGTCGAATATGACAGGGAGGAGGAAGAGGAGGAAGAAAGCAACTTCCCCCTCCCCGAGGGGGGAAAGAAGAGGGCAGCCTCCACAGATCTGGAAGTAGAGGCGTCCAAGAAGGGAAAGGCTTCCTTCGCGGATAGCTCCACGTGGGACGTCGATAGCAGCCCAGAGCGGCGCCCTCGAAACAAGCCCCTGGCCGAATCGTGAGTATCCAAAGACCCTGATGCCTTCATATATCCTCCTCTTTCACTTCATAATTCTAACATGTTGAATCATGCATTTGTAGTTCGGATCGTTCCGCCCTCGAGCGATCCTCGTCTTCGGGGAACTCGCTGGATCCGAAGGTGATGGACAGCGGGTCCCTTCCAACGGCCTCCTCTCCCAAGGCCATGGACGACGCCAGGTGTTGTCCCGAAGGACCCCCGGCTAGGGAGAGACGCAAGAGGCCATCAGGATGGTGCCAGAGGGCGAGACCTCGGCCGCCGGACACATGGGGGAGCAGATCCCCATGGAGACTGGCGATGGGGGCCATGTCCAATTCGGCCCCCAGCCGAATATGGTCCCGGAGACCTATACGGCTCCGGAATCCGGTAAACAGACTCCTTCATTGGAAGGAGGTGTGCCCATTCCGCCGATGATCTCTGTCCAACCAGAGGCACCGGATACTCTACTGGAGGCGCTGCGAAGCGCTTCTATCGTTGAGGAACACCGTACCCTCATGGGTGCGGTGATTGAGAAGATTCAGTCCGCGAAGAGCGGATTGACCGAAGCCTGCACGAGCCGTCTAACAGGCTTTGAGGTAAGCATTGCATTTATGTGAAAAGAAAGTTACAATATAGACAGTAGCCCCTGAGACTCTGTCCGGTGTTTGGAAAGAAAAGCCGAACAGAGGATCAAATAGTCTTTCATAGGAGACTAATCATATATGTTTTTGTAAATAACCAGGTGTCGCTGCTGGCCGTGACTTCTCATGCTGCCGAAGTCTTCAGACTTAAGCAGAGGCTGGAACGGACCGAGGAAGAGCTCGGCCGTGCGAAAAAGCAGCTGGAGGGTACCCAAGGTATGCAATGATCTTGTGTATGTCCGGAAGGGATGAATGATGTAAGATGATCATAGTGCCATTACATTTATTAGGGGCGGCGACCGAGGTAGAGGCCCTCAAGAAGGCGATGGCCAAGGACGAGGAGAGAGCGGTAAAGGAAAAAGCCGCCCGAGAAAAGCATGATGCCAGGGTTGGTGAGGTCCAACAGGAGCTCCAGGACGCAGTGAAGAAATGCGAGTCCTTGGAGCGCCAGAGTGCGGAGCAAGAGTCCAAACTCGCTAAGTCCCGCCAAAGCGCACAAGAGGCCCAGGCCGAATCCCAAGGCGCCCTCTGGGAGATCCAAGAGGCCAAGAAGATAGCGGCGGGTAAGGCCTTTATTATGCAAAGCAAGTATGTGAGCCAGAGGTATCTCTTACTGACCCGGATTTGGAGTTCTCCAGGGATGTTTGCGGATTTGCCGTGCAGTGTTTCCGATGCTGCGGAATTCTTCCGAGCCAAAGAGGGGAGCTCAATGGAGAAGCTGTTCTGGTCGCAATACCTTGCACCAGAACATCCGGTGCCCTTTAGCGACCAGCTAAAACAGTTGGTCGAGCTGCATAGGGTGGCCGAACTAGCCATGAAGGATTTAATAATTCGGCTGTGGTCTGTCGAAGCTATACCCGGCAGCTACTTCGGCCTCGTGAAGCGGCTGGTCAATGCTTGCCCTCGGCTTGACGCCATCAAGCGGTCGGTCTGCATAGAAGGTGCGCGGATGGCCTTCGCCCGCGTCAAGATACAATGGGCGAAGATGGATGTCGTCAAGCTTGCGACCGAAGGACCGCCTGCGGGCAAGGAGCACTGCATGCCCGAGCGGTATTTTGAAGATGTTCTGAAGGGATCCCGCATTGTGGTGGAGCAATGTGCTAAGGACATTATTTTTGAATGAATACATTCATGTAATCCCGTCTTGTATGATGAAAACAAGGCTTGATATGTAATATAATGCTTTGCTGTTTTGTTTATTTAAAATTTTACCTCCTGTGCGGCCGTTTTTATTAAATCTTAGGGTTGGCCAGTCATCGGCTTCAGCCCCCACGTAGGTAGTACGGGGGTGTTCGGGATGAATCTAAACACTCTTTATCCCAACATTTGGTCCTTAAAGGAGGTGTTTAGCGCTACCAACCACGCAATCAGACTATGTGGCTTTATCACTCTCAGTTAGCCATAGGAGTTTGACAATAAAAGTTTAGGCGCAGCCCCTAGTATCTGAACTAGGGTGCTGTAAACACCTGATCGGATAAGAACCTACTCATCGCATAATGCGGAAAAAATCGCTAAAGATTTGAAACCTCCAAAGAGCTGACCGGCTCACGCCGCATCATGACAGTCGGTTTTTGGCTTTCTCTACTGAGGTGCTCATCCGGATAAACCAGGACACAATCGCAGTAGTTCTCCCTTTACTACCCTAGCTGATATAGCGGAACGTGAGGTAGTAAGCACAGGAGCCGGGCAACCCAACTATTGACCAAAGACATGATTCGGAGCCGATGCATATAATGCTAAATTGGGGTGTCGAACTGTACTATAAAAAGTGTTTGGACTTTGTTGCCGTGTTATGGGGCACAATGAAGCCCCTGGCGGAATAAAGCGTACCAAAGTGTACGAGTGCGATTTGATAAGATTATCAAAAGAACAAACTAGTGCCGCAGAAGTTGGGCTGCAAACTATTTCCATTATAGTTTGATTAATGCGTCAAAGCATATTTTGTACAAGTAGTGCGATAAGCAATAGTGGCTATTTAACATGCCAAGACCAAGGAGGAGCTGCGTATGGGTCATGGAAACTGGTAGAGTGATCGCCAAGAAGGACATCTAGAGATTCCCCCGCACGTATGTGCTACTTGCCACCTTGGTGTGTCCGTCCTTCGAAAGGACTGATTATGAGGCCGGCAAGAGGGGCCTGCGGAAAGGAAACCTGAAGAGGAAAAAATAAAAAGTGGAAGTATGTGTATCCAGGGGAGGTCGAGCCTTATTATGGATCACAATCTAGTTAAGCCTCTGTCTATGCCCATGGTATTTTGAGTGCGTAGTTATGTACGCGCGGCGCGAATGCCGCCACTTGGTGTGGTCTAGGACGGAGGCCAAATTGCTAGTTGAGCTCTTGACGAGCTAGGCTATCCCGGCGCATGGTAGTTCGGACTCGTTTGACAGTGTCCGGGAGTATGGCTGCCGAATTAAGGTTCTGCTTGTGGAGGCCGCTCTGTACTACTGCTGCCAGGGCAGCGGTGTGCTCCTCGGTACGAAGGGAGCACTCCATATTTCCATTGACTATTATGACACCGCGTGGTCCGGGCATCTTCAGCTTGAGATAAGCATAGTGTGGCACCGCATTGAATCGGGCAAACGCAGTTCGTCCGAGCAGTGCATGATAACCACTACGGAAGGGGACGATATCGAAGATTAACTCCTCACTTCGGAAGTTGTCCGGAGATTCGAAGACGACCTCCAATGTGATTGAGCCCGAGCAGCGGGCCTCTACACCTGGTATAACTCCTTTAAAGGTAGTTTTGGTGGGCTTGATCCTTGATGGATCGATGCCCATTTTGCACACTATATCCTGGTAAAGTAGGTTGAGGCTACTGCCGCCGTCCATGAGGACTCGTGTGAGGTGAAATCCATCAATTATTGGGTCGAGGACCAGTGCGGCTGACCCTCCATGACCGATACTGGTCGGATGATCCCTACGATCGAAAGTGATCGGGCATGACGACCATGGGTTGAATTTTGGGGCGAGTGGCTCTATCACATAGACGCCCCTGAGCGTGCGTTTGCGCTCCCTCTTGGGGATATGGGTGGCGTATATCATGTTCACCGTTTTGATTTGAGGGGGAAACTTCTTCTGCCCCCTGTGTTCAGTGGACGGGGCTCCTCGTCGTCTTCTCGCTTTGCGACCCCTTCTTCTTGTCCTCGGCATTTAACTTGCCGGCCTGTTTGAAGACCCAACAACTCCTGTGGGTATGATTGGCTGGTTTATCAAGGGTGCCATGGATCTGACATGGGTGATCGAGTATGCGGTCCAGGCTGGGAGGGCCCTGATTATTTCTTTTATATGGCTTCTTCCGCTGACCGGACATGGAGCCACTGAATCTGGCGTTGACCGTCGTGTCCTTGGTATTATCACCGTTGCTTCGACGCTTATGTCTGTTGTGTCGGGGCTTGCCGTTGCTATTTCTGGCTTTCGAAGTGCCAGGTTCGCTTGTATTCTTATTACTACGGGCTAGCCAGCTATCTTCGCCCATGCAAAAGCGGGTCATGAGTGTCGTGAGGGCTGCCATGGACTTCGGCTTTTCTTGGCCAAGGTGTGGGGTGAGCCATTCATCCTGGATGCTATGTTTAAATGCCGCTAGGGCTTCGGCGTCCGGACAGTCGACGATCTGGTTTTTTTTGGTTAAGAATCTAGTCCAGAATTTCCTAGCTGACTCTCCGGGCTGTTGGATTATGAAGAGGCAAAGGTGTCCTGTCTTTCGATGAGATGATGGATATCGCTTTGGTGGCAGTCGACTTTGACGATCCGACTACGAACGTGCGAGGACGTTGCGCCTTAGCAATCGCTAAACCAACTCCGAGAGGTTATTGACCACGCCGGAGCACGATCAACCTGACCACGAGGGTCTGTTTCTTGCGAGCAAACGAAGAACAAGCAAGAAACTGAGATTGCAATCTGGATATTGCGAATATAAGATGAAAGCTTTATTGATCAAGGTGGGGTTCTGTGACGCCTTTGTCTGGTCGTTCAACACAAACGAAGTACGCGAAGTTACAGCTATGGCGAACTTTGAATCTAAACAAAACCCAAAGTCTAAACGATGCCCTAAGGGCTGTATATATGGAGGAAGAGGGGGGAATTTCGTGGCCCTTGGTGGAGGGGTCTGAAATCAACCCTATCTCTTGTTTCCCCACACATACGGACTCTAAAAATAGCCTATACTTATGTATTTCGAAATTACATGGGCCTGGCCCAATAATAAGGTGACGCAGCACCTAAAATAGCCTCGGGACGAAATTTATGAAGTGGCATCTTGTATATTTCGTCCAAGGCTTCATGCACCCATTATGGTGGCTTCAAAGTCCTGAAATCATCACTTGTAACTCCGTTCTTGTTCCCCTTGCGCATGCCATCATCTCCATGCTTGTTCTTGCTCCAATGTTCATCCTTCTCCAAGCTAGGCCCTTCATTTGTAAGCAAAACAAATGTATCCAATTTAGGCAGCATCATATTCTCATGAACATTAGAATCATTACCAAGAAACCAAAGTACCTCGTAATTTAGTTGGCGTGCACGAGCTCTAGTAATTGGTCCAGTATGTATAGCAGCAGGGGCTGTGGGTGTAACAATTGTATTGATGTCCTCATCATCCTCCCCTTCTTGAAATGAAGTCGTCCTCGACGGAAGTTCATCTTCCTCACCCAAATAAGGCTTCAAATCTGCAATGTTAAAAGTGGGACTAACCCCAAAATCTGCAGGCAGCTCAAGTTTATATGCATTATCATTTATTTTCTCTAACACCTTAAAGGGACCATCAGCACGTGGCATTAACTTTGATTTGCGCAAATCAGGAAATCTATCCTTACGCAAATGTAACCAAACAAGATCTCCAGGTGCAAACACAACATGTTTTCTACCCTTATCTCCAGCAAGTTTATATTTAGCATTCATACGCTCAATGTTTTCCTTAGTTAACTCATGCATTTTTAAAATCAATTCAGCACGTTCTTTAGCATCAAAATTAACCTTCTCCGAAGATGGAAGAGGCAACAAATCAATCGGTGCACGAGGTAGGAAACCATACACAACTTCAATAGGGCACATCTTAGTAGTAGAATGCAATGAACGATTATAAGCAAATTCAATATGAGGCAAGCATTCCTCCCACATTTTCTTATTATTCTTCGAAACAGCCCTAAGCATAGTAGACAACGTTCTATTGACTACTTCAGTTTGTCCATCAGTTTGGGGGTGACAAGTAGTACTAAAAAGCAGTTTAGTCCCCAACTTAGCCCATAAACATCTCCAAAAGTGGCTAAGAAATTTAGTATCACGATCTGAAACAATAGTATTTGGCACACCATGCAAGCGAATAATTTCACGAAAGAACAAATCAGCAACATTAACAGCATCATCGCTTTTATGACATGGTATAAAGTGTGCCATTTTCGAGAATCTATCCACGACAACAAATATGCTATCCCTCCCCTTCTTTGTTCGAGGTAAACCTAAAACAAAATCCATAGATATATCCTCCCAAGGAACACTAGGTACAGGCAAAGGCATATATAAACCATGAGGATTGAGTCGTGCCATTTTTCAGAAAAGTATGCAACGGGTTTGCCATCTTGTAATAACACACCTCCTAATCCAATTCCACTAGCATCACATTCAAGCTCAAAAATCTTATTAAAATCAGGAAGTTGGAGTAAAGGAGCATGTGTCAACTTATCTTTCAATACCGTGAAGGCTTCTTCCTGTGCGGTACCCCAAAGAAAAGGCACATCTTTCTTTGTAAGCTCATTGAGAGGTGCAGCAATGGTGCTGAAATCTCTCACAAAACGCCTATAGAATCCAGCGAGGCCAAGAAAACTCCTCACTTGTGTGACCGTTTTGGGCTGCGGCCAACTCTCAATAGCTTCAATCTTGGCTTTATCAACTTCAATTCCCTGTGGAGTAACAACATAGCCAAGAAAAGATACTCGGTCGGTGCAAAAGGTGCACTTCCCAAGGTTACCAAACAAACGTGCATCACGTAGAGCAATAAAAACAGCACGTAAATGTTCCAAATGTTCCTCCAAAGATCTTCTATAAATCAATATGTCATCAAAGTAAACTACCACAAATCGTCCAATGAAAGCACGTAAAACTTCGTTCATTAATCTCATGAAAGTACTAGGTGCATTAGTTAACCCAAAAGGCATGACTAACCACTCATATAATCCAAACTTAGTTTTAAATGCTGTTTTCCATTCATCTCCCAATTTCATACGAATTTGATGGTAGCCACTACGCAAATCAACTTTGGAGAATATTGTAGAGCCACTCAATTCATCAAGCATATCATCTAGCCTAGGAATAGGATGATGATAACGAATAGTAATATTATTAATGCCTCTACAATCAACACACATACGTGATGTACCATCCTTTTTCGGCACTAGAATAATAGGAACAGCACAAGGACTAAGGGATTCGCGTATATAACCTTTGTCGAGAAGCTCTTGTACTTGACGCATAATCTCCTTCGTCTCCTCTGGATTGGTACGGTATGGTGCACGGTTTGGCAGAAGCACCGGGAATTAAGTCAATCTGATGCTCAATCCCTCGAATAGGCGGTAATCCCGGTGGCACGTCTTGTGGAAAGACGTCAGCGAACTCCTGCAAAATGTTAGTGACAGCAGGAGGCAAAGAGGAAGGCACGTCCTCGAATGAAAATAATGCCTCTTTGCACACAAAAGCATAGCAAACAGATTTGCTGAAATCTAGCTCATCTATATCAGATTTGGTGGCAAATAAACATGCACTTTTCAATTTAATTTCAGAAGCAACACTAGATGGTTTATTATTAGGCTTCATTTGTTGCTCAAATTCTTTTGCCACAATCTGATTTTCACTCTTATTCTTCTCCTGTTTTGCTTTATTAGCTCTATTAATATCATCTTTCAAAATGGAATCAGGAGTCATAGGAAGCAAAGTAATATTTTTATCCTTATGAACAAGAGTATAGTGATTGTTTCTACCATGGTGTACAGAATTTTTATCAAATTGCCATGGTCTACCAAGTAATAAGGAACATGCTTGCATAGGTACCACATCACAATCAACATAATCAGCATATGTAGAGATAGTAAAATGCACACGAACAGTACGTGTTACCTTAACCTTGCCGCTGTTGTTGAACCATTGGATGTAGTAAGGATGTGGATGTGGTCTTGTGGTGAGAGAAAGCTTGTCCACCATCTCCATGCTAGCCAAGTTGTTGCAGCTCCCTCCATCTATGATGACGCGCACAGAACGTTCTTTCACAACTCCCTTGGTATGGAACAAATTGTGCCTCTGATTTTGCTCAGCTTGTGTGACCTGCACACTCAAAACACGTTGAGCAACTAAACATTCATACCTGTCAGCGTCTTCAGGAGCCATGTATTGCGTCTCATGATCAGAATCATCTCCACCATGTTCTTCACGTGTAATAAGAGCCAAAGTCTCCTCATCATAGTCACTAGCGGACTCATATCCACCATCCGCGGTAGCAATCATCACAGGCGGAGATTTGCATTCTCTCGCATAATGACCTCCTCCCTTACAACGACGACAAATAATATCACTTGTGTGCCCTGTTGATGCCCTGGAAGAAGAAGAACTCTGTGCAGGCCCGGCAGGTGCGCTCTTGGCAGATAATGGTGGTTGTTCCTGTTTTCTTGTATCACGGCTGTAGGAGGCACCTGATTGAGGTGATGGTCGATCCTGCACTTCACGTTCAGCTTTACAAGCAAGATGGAATAAACGAGTGATATTAGTATACTCCTTATAGTCTAGAATGGTCTGAATCTCTCTATTTAAACCACCCAGAAAACGTGCAAGCATAGCTTCATTCTCCTCAACAATACCACATCGAATCATGCCAGTTTGTAATTCCTGATAATATTCTTCTACATAATTTTTTCCTTGTCTTAAACGCTGCAATTTTTGAAGCAATTCACGTTGATAATATGGTGGAACCCAACGCCTACGCATAGCGGTTTTCAAAGCAGCCCAAGTAGTTGGAATAGGATATAATCTACAATGTTCAGACCACCAGACACATGCAAAACTAGTGAAAGCACAAACAGCAGCAGCAACCCGTCTCTCCTCGGGATATTGTAAACATGTAAAACGTTGTTCAGTTTCTAACTCCCAAGTAAGATATATATCAGGAACATATCTCCCCTCAAATGGTGGAATATTCAATTTCAGTTTAGGAATATGGACATCATCTCGTACCTGAGGTGGTGGTGCAGGCCTACCATTACGAATATATACCTGAGGTCGACCTGCTGGTGGTGGTGCTGGTGGTTGCACGTAGTTCTGATTTTGAGCAACCTCATCCTCGTAATCTCCCACATAATCATCCTCCTTCGCATCAGCAGCAGGAGCCACAGAAGTATCAACAGCAGCACCAACAGTTTGGCCAAACGCAGAGGAACACGGCTCGCTCGGCGGAGGTCTATTTCGCGATGTGGAGGTAGTCGTTGTTGTTGTTGTTGGAGAGGTGCGTTAGGTGCAGCGGGTGGTGGTGGTGGAAGACGCGCGAGCAATTCATTAAACTTGTTATCGAGCTTTGTTTCGAACATCTTCTCCATGCCATCTATCTTCTCCATGGCCTCTTCAAATCTGCTTAGCACGTCTTGCACCTGTTCACTCATCATTTGCTAAAATTTATCATGCAAATCCTTATTCGTCATGTTCTCCCAGTCAGTCTCGTCGGCTTGTGATCCTGGCATGGTTAGCAGCAATAGAAACACACAAGAATATGATCCTACAGACTACTAACAAGAGGTGGTGGTGGGTGTCACAAATCCATCAAGCAAATCTCAAATTCTTACCAGTTCTTACCCAGCAGCAGGCGGTGATCGGCAACCGTTGTAGTCAAAAACTCTCAAAGCTTGGATAGAGCGATTACCAGGGAGAGTCAAACGCACGATGTAGATGTATGTGGAGCTGGGAAGGCTTATAATATGGTAGCAAAAAGGGTCAGCAATAATCAATTCAGAGATGCAAAGTTGAATAAACGCTCAACGACGGTACTGTGCTGGTCCTAGGCTAGACTGTGCTAGAGACGCGAGCCTAGAACACCAACAAAATCACGGCGCGGCACGTAAACAAGGGAAAAGCACACTCTCGAATTTTTTTTTGCTCTTTTTTTTTTGCGCTACTTTTTTTTTGCGAAAAATCACTATAATGGCGAGTGTCTCAAAACTCTTCCTAGCTCAAACTGACAGGATGGGCACGAAATTTTTTTGACCAATTTTTTTTGACTGCCCGGACCCAAAAACTGGAAATGGGTCAAAAAAACTTCCTATAATGGCACCTGTCTCAAAACACTCAGAAACACCTAAAAATAGGATAGCCAGAAATTTTTTCGAAAAATGCGTTTTCGAAAAATTTTGGGCCTAAACGGAGCGTGGTTTCCGGACTTTTTTTTCCGAAACCTACTCCGGCAAGGAAAACACGAATCGGAATCTAGATGGATCTCGGAAACAAACCTAATATGACAAGAACTCGGATTGATGGTGGATATATGGTGGTAGATGGCAGCGGTGGTGGTATATGACAGCTGTGCTGGTATATGGATACGGATTCGAAGCGGTGGCGGATAAGCGGTGATGGTAGATGGCAGGGGTGATGATGATGGTGCGGCGGCGGCGTGACAACTTATGACCAGAACTCGAAACTCTAAAAGACTAGACTCTAAGACCAGCAACTAGACACGACGATGCAGCCGCAAATTCAACAAAAGCAAAACCCTAAAAAGATTATGCAAAGGCTCAGATTGGTTCGGATATGATGAACTAACCCTAATTTTTTTGTGGCTTTTTCGTGGACTATAGGTATGAAGAACAGACTCGATCTAAACTACGAAAAACTGTAAAATCTCACCGAGCAACCTGGAAATCTGATACCACTTGATAGAGGCAAAGGTGTCCCGTCTTTCGATGAGATGATGGATATCGCTTTGGTGGCAGTCGACTTTGACGATCTGACTACGAACGTTCGAGGACGTCGCGCCTTAGCAATCGCTAAACCAACTCCGAGAGGTTATTGACCATGCCGGAGCACGATCAACCTGACCACGAGGGTCTGTTTCCTGCGAGCAAACGAAGAACAAGCAAGAAACTGAGATTGCAATCTGGATATTGCGAATATAAGATGAAAGCTTTATTGATCAAGGTGGGGTTCTGTGACGCCTTTGTCTGGTCGTTGAACACAAACGAAGTACGCGAAGTTGCAGCTATGGCGAACTTTTAATCTAAACAAAACCCAAAGTCTAAACGATGCCCTAAGGGCTGTATATATGGAGGAAGAGGGGGGAATTTCGTGGCCCTTGGTGGAGGGGTCCGAAATCAACCCTATCTCTTGTTTCCCCACACATACGGACTCTAAAAATAGCCTATACTTATGTATTTCGAAATTACATGGGCCTGGCCCAATAATAAGGTGACGCAGCACCTAAAATAGCCTCGGGACTAAATTTATGAAGTGGCATCTTGTATATTTCGTCCAAGGCTTCATGCACCCATTATGGTGGCTTCAAAGTCCTGAAATCATCACTTGTAACTCCGTTCTTGTTCCCCTTGCGCATGCCATCATCTCCATGCTTGTTCTTACTCCAATGTTCATCCTTCTCCAAGCTAGGCCCTTCATTTGTAAGCAAAACAAATGTATCCAATTTAGGCAGCATCATATTCTCATGAACATTAGAATCATTACCAAGAAACGAAAGTACCTGGTAATTTAGTTGGCGTGCACGAGCTCTAGTAATTGGTCCAGTATGTATAGCAGCAGGGGCTGTGGGTGTAACAATTGTATTGATGTCCTCATCAGATTATGTGACTTAAGTCGTCGGCATCCGGAGGTCGAACATATGTACCTTGGAAGTTGTCAAGGAAGGCATCTTCCAAGTCCTCCTAGCTGCCAATGGAGTTTTCAGGCAGGCTGTTCAGCTAGTGTCGGGCTGGCCCCTTGAGTTTTAGGAGGAGGTATTTGATGGCATGAAGATCATCGCCGCTCGCCATGTGAATATGGAGAATAAAGTCTTCAATCCATACCGCAGGATCTGTGGTTCCATCATATGATTCAATATTCACGGGTTTGAACCCTTCTGGGAATTCATGTTCCACTACTTCATCAGTGAAGCGGAGGGGGTGTGCGGCGCCTCTATATCGGGCCAGGTCGCGGCGTATTTCGGATGGAGTCCGTCTGCGATTTTCGGCTCGAACGTAACTATGCTTGCCATGTTCGGCTCGATAGCCGTCATCGCGCATCGGGGCACGCCCCCAGGATCCATAGATCGATCTGGCCGGACCTGCTTTATTCTTCAGGCCCTGCCAGAGATCATATGTGTATCCCTGAGCAGTTTTGTCTCTGTCTTTACGGTGAGGTGGTATGGGCTGGTGTTCGGCTTGGGTTGCCGCTTTTGTCCCGGCGAGGTGGTGGTCGGTCAGCCGCATTGTGTGCTGATGGCGCGGGCTCCAACGCGTCATCATCGAATTGAGGTAGTAATTTGCGCTTTGGGTAACTTTTGAGTGGTCGCTTGAGGCCGTACTCCTCGGCTTCCAAGATGTTAGTCCATCTGTCATTGAGCAGATCTTGATCAGCTTGTAGCTGTTGCTGCTTCTTTTTCAGGCTACTTGCAGTGGCTATTAGCCGACGCTTGAAGCGCTCCTACTCGAGAGGTTCCTCAGGCACGATAAAATCCTCATTGCCGAAGCTCACCTCATCCTCGAAGAGTGGAAGATAATTGCTGTCCTCTGAGTCTTCGTGCGCGGCATGTTCATCAGGGCTGACTCGCCCATCTTCCCATTCATCTTGTTCAGAAGTTGCCTCAACGGGGTCTTCATTGTCTTTGGCACCATTCAGAGTGTTATCTTCTCCTGTGCCGGTGTTGCTATCTTTGCTACGGCGTGATTTAGAGCGGCGCCATTGACGCCAGCGTTTTGGTTGTATCTCAGGAAGTTTATCCTCAACTGGATCTTCCTTGTCATCGCCACTATTCTCTTTTGGTGCATCTACCATGTATACATCGTATGAGGAGGTGGCCGTCCATCGTCCGGTGAACGGTGGGTTTTCGGCCTGCTCCTCTCCAGCATCGCCGTCCATACCGTCGATGTCTTCGGAGCCGTAATCGAGCATGTCGATTAAGTCTTCGATAGTGGCTATTAAATGGGTGGGGGTGGGAAGCGGAATTCTCCGTCGTCAGCCTCCAGTTCAAACCGGATATAATTCGGCTGAGAGTCCCCCACTAAGGAGAGTGTTTTTAATGAGTTTAGCATGTCACGCAAAGGCGAGTGCCGAAAGATGTCCACGGAGCTAAATTCGAAGATCGATGCCTGAACAAGCTTGTCGTACGCGGACGCACATGGTTCGGAACTTGTAGTGGGAAACGGATCCGGGGTTCCGGTGACACGGATCCCACTCAAGGTTGGGTCGGTGTGCGGCTCTGACGCTGCTGAGTCTGCGATTTCTGTGGCGGGGTTGAGCCTCCCGTCTTTGGATGGCTCAATCTGCTCAGGATCCAGGGCCGGAGCAGTTACCGGCGCTATCCCCTGGGCATGGTCCGATGAAAGATTTAAGTCATGTTCATCATGGTGGCAGGGAGCGGCTGCCATGGTCTTGAATCTATTGAAGATCAAGTCTCCGTGGATATCCGTGACATAGTTCAAGCTTCCAAATCTGACCTGACGGCCAGGGGCGTAGCTATCGATCTGCTCTAGATGGCCACGCAAGTTGGCCCATAGTGCGAAGCCGTAGAATAGAAGATTTGTCCGGGGAGGAAGGTTTCTCCCTGGACAACATTGCTGTAGACGATTGACGGGGCCATCAAACCTCCTGACGACGACACAGCAGAACTCTCAATGAAAGCACCAATGTCGGTGTCAAAACCGGCGGATCTCGGGTAGGGGGTCCCGAACTGTGCGTCTGAGGTTGATGGTAACATGAGACAGGGAACACAATGTTTACCCAGGTCCGGGCCCTCTCGATGGAGGTCAAACCCTATGTCCTGCTAGATTAATATTGATGAGTATGGGGGTTACAAGAGTTGATCTACCACGAGATCGTAATGGCTAAAACCCTAGAAGTCTAGCCTATCAAATTATGATTGTCTCTACGGACTACGCCGGGCCATCCATAACTGAAGATAGAGAACAACTTAGAACAGAAAATAAAAACTAGTTAGTGATAAAGCAAACAAGCACACACGAGAATATTCACCCCACGCTATTGCTCCCCGGCAACGGCGCCAGAAAAAGTTCTTGATAACCCACAAGTATAGGGGATCGTTTGTAGCCTTTTTGATAAATAAGAGTGTCAAACCCAATGAGGAGCTAAAGGTAGAACAAATATTCCCTCAAGTTCTATCAACCACCGATACAACTCTACGCACACTTAATGTTTGCTTTACCTAGAACAAGAATAAAACTAGAAGTACTTTGTGAGAATAAAACTAGAGTAATTTGCAAGATAATAAAAGTTAGTTGTTTAGTAAATAGCTTTTTGTCACACAAAAAGGTCATTTGTCCCTAGGCAATCGATAACTAGATAGGTAATCATTATGCAATTTAGGGAGAGGCATGAGCTAACATACTTTCCGCACTTGGATCATGTGCACTTATGATTGGAACTCTAGCAAGCATCCACAACTACCAAAGATCATTAAGGTAAAGCCCAACCGGAGACGTATCAGGGAGTAATTGTGGTTTAGTAAAAATATTGGTGTTAAGGTTTGTGATTCCCGTAGCATGCATGTATGGTCTCCCGTTATGCTAAGAAGCTGGAGCATGGTTTATTATTGATTATCTTCCTTATGAGTGGCGGTAGGGGACGAGCGATGGTCTTTTCCTACCAATCTATCCCCTTAGGGGCATGCGTAGTAGTACTTCGCTTCGAGGGCTAATAAATTTTTACAATAAGTATGTGAGTTCTTTATGACTAATGTGAGTCCATGGATTATACGCACTCTCACCTTTCTGCAATTTAGTAGCCTCTTCGGTACCGTGAAATACCCTTTCTCACCTCAAGATGTGGTGCAAACTTCGTCGGTGCATGCAAACCCCGTGATATGATACACTCTATCACACATAAGCCTCCTTATATCTTCCTCAAAACAACCATTATACCTACATATTATGGCATTTCCATAGCCATTTCAAGATATATTGCCATGCAACTTCCACCATTTCGTTTTATTATGACACACACCATCGTTGTCATATTGCTTTTCATGATTATATAGCTGACATAGTATTTATGGCTCAACCACTATTCATCATTTTTTATACATGTTATGCTAGATCATTGCACATCCCGGTACACCACCGGAGGCATTCATATAGAGTCATATTTTGTTCTAGTATCAAGTTGTAATTTTCTTTCGGGTTGTAAGTACTCCCTTCGGTCCTTTTTAGGCAAATTTAACAAATCTAACCTTGTGACGAAAATATTTCACAAACTAAACTGCTCAAAAAATAATTTTACTCAGCTGACCTTTTTTGTAGCGCCCGACATCCAGGCGCCACACTACACTGTGCAGCGCCTGGCTCTCAGGCGCGACACGTCTGACCAGCATGGAGCACATCTGTTGTCTAAAAATTGCTAAGTCAGTATGTAGCGCCTAAGAGCTAGGCGCTACACAGTGTAGCGTCTGGCATCTGGACGCTACACAATTGAGCTGCCTCTGCCCGCGGATTGCATGGCTAATGTGAAGCTCCAATCACATGCACATGGCTTGTTCATCAACGTACTTATAGGTAGTAGATTTTGTTAATTTGACAGGACACGTATCCATAGTATACTAGACTTGATGAGACGATCATGTGCTAAGCCGGTCGACTACAATACATGCATGCCCGCGCGGGACTAGCTCGGCTGAGCAGCGACCACGCCATGGGCCATGCAGGTTGACACATCCTCCTCTCTTTGACCGTCAACAACGGACTTCGTCTAGGTTTCTCTCCTTGCAGAGTGCATCGAGGCGCAGTGGAGGCAGCTCAATTGTGTAGCGCCCAGACGTCAGGCGCTGCACTATATAGTGTAGCGCCTAGCTCTTAGGCGCTACACACTGACTTAGCAATTTTTAGACAACATGATAGAGGCAAAGGTGTCCCGTCTTTCGATGAGATGATGGATATCGCTTTGGTGGCAGTCGACTTTGACGATCCGACTACGAACGTGCGAGGACGTCGCGCCTTAGCAATTGCTAAACCAACTCCGAGAGGTTATTGACCACGCTGGAGCACGATCAACCTGACCACGAGGGTCTGTTTCCTGCGAGCAAACGAAGAACAAGCAAGAAACTGAGATTGCAATCTGGATATTGCGAATATAATATGAAAGCTTTATTGATCAAGGTGGGGTTCTGTGACGCCTTTGTCTGGTCGTTGAACGCAAACGAAGTACGCGAAGTTGCAGCTATGGCGACCTTTTAATCTAAACAAAACCCCCAAAGTCTAAATGATGCCCTAAGGGTTGTATATATGGAGGAAGAGGGGGGAATTTCGTGACCCTTGGTGGAGGGGTCCGAAATCAACCCTATCTCTTGTTTCCCCACACATACGGACTCTAAAAATAGCCTATACTTATGTATTTCGAAATTATATGGGCCTGGCCCAATAATAAGGTGACGCAGCAACTATAATAGCCTCGGGACGAAATTTATGAAGTGGCATCTTGTATATTTCGTCCAAGGCTTCATGCACCCATTATTGTGGCTTCAAAGTCCTGAAATCATCACTTGTAACTCCGTTCTTGTTCCCCTTGCGCATGCCATCATCTCCATGCTTGTTCTTAATCCAATGTTCATCCTTCTCCAAGCTAGGCCCTTCATTTGTAAGCAAAACAAATGTATCCAATTTAGGCAGCATCATATTCTCATGAACATTAGAATCATTACCAAGAAACAAAAGTACCTAGTAATTTAGTTGGCGTGCGCGAGCTCTAGTAATTGGTCCAGTATTTATAGCAGCAGGGGCTGTGGGTGTAACAATTGTATTGATGTCCTCATCATCCTCCCCTTCTTGAAATAAAGTCATCCTCGACGGAAGTTCATCTTCCTCACCCAAATAAGGCTTCAAATCTGCAATGTTAAAAGTGGGACTAACCCCAAAATCTGCAGGCAGCTCAAGTTTATATGCATTATCATTTATTTTCTCTAACACCTTAAAGGGACCATCAGCACGTGGCATTAACTTTGATTTGCGCAGATCCGGAAATCTATCCTTACGCAAATGTAACCAAACAAGATCTCCAGGTGCAAACACAACATGTTTTCTACCCTTATCTCCAGCAAGTTTATATTTAGCATTCATACGCTCAATGTTTTCCTTAGTTAACTCATGCATTTTTAAAATCAATTCAGCACGTTGTTTAGCATCAAAATTAACCTTCTCCGAAGATGGAAGAGGCAACAAATCAATAGGTGCACGAGGTAGGAAACCATACACAACTTCAAAAGGGCACATCTTAGTAGTAGAATGCAATGAACGATTATAAGCAAATTCAATATGAGGCAAGCATTCCTCCCACATTTTCTTATTATTCTCCAAAACAGCCCTAAGCATAGTAGACAACGTTCTATTGACTACTTCAGTTTGTCCATCAGTTTGGGGGTGACAAGTAGTACTAAAAAGCAGTTTAGTCCCCAACTTAGCCCATAAACATCTCCAAAAGTGGCTAAGAAATTTAGTATCACGATCTGAAACAATAGTATTTGGCACACCATGCAAGCGAATAATTTCACGAAAGAACAAATCAGCAACATTAACAACATCATCGCTTTTATGACATGGTATAAAGTGTGCCGTTTTCGAGAATCTATCCACGACAACAAATATGCTATCCCTCCCCTTCTTTGTTCGAGGTAAACCTAAAACAAAGTCCATAGATATATCCTCCCAAGGAACACTAGGTACAGGCAAAGGCATATATAAACCATGAGGATTGAGTCGTGACTTAGCTTTTTGACATGTAGTGCAGCGAGCAATAAAACGCTCAACATCCCGTCTCATCTTTGGCCAAAAGAAATGTGTAGCAAGTACGTCCTCCGTCTTCTTCACGCCAAAGTGTCCCATTAATCCTCCTCCATGCGCCTCCTGCAACAATAAAAGACGAACGGAGCTAGCTGGAATGCATAGCTTGTTAGCACGAAACACAAATCCATCGTTAACAACAAACTTGTTCCACATTCTTCCTTCTTTACAATTCTGCATTACATCTTTAAAATCAGCATCATGCACATATTGATCTTTGATGGTCTCCAAACCAAATATTTTGAAGTCAAGTTGTGAAAGTGATAGAGGCAAAGGTGTCCCGTCTTTCGATGAGATGGTGGATTTCGCTTTGGTGGAAGTCGACTTTGACGATCCGACTACGAACGTGCGAGGACGTCGCGCCTTAGCAATCGCTAAACCAACTCCGAGAGGTTATTGACCACGCCGGAGCACGATCAACCTGACCACGAGGGTCTGTTTCCTGCGAGCAAACGAAGAACAAGCAAGAAACTAAGATTGCAATCTGGATATTGCGAATATAAGATGAAAGCTTTATTGATCAAGGTGGGGTTCTGTGACGCCTTTGTCTGGTCGTTGAACACAAACGAAGTACGCGAAGTTGCAGCTATGGCGAACTTTTAATCTAAACAAAACCCAAAGTCTAAACGATGCCCTAAGGGCTGTATATATGGAGGAAGAGGGGGGAATTTCGTGGCCCTTGGTGGAGGAGTCCGAAATCAACCCTATCTCTTGTTTCCCCACACATACGGACTCTAAAAATAGCCTATACTTATGTATTTCGAAATTACATGGGCCTGGCCCAATAATAAGGTGACGCAGCACCTAAAATAGCCTCGGGACGAAATTTATGAAGTGGCATCTTGTATATTTCGTCCAAGGCTTCATGCACCCATTTTGGGCCTAAACGGAGCTTTGATTTGCGCAAATCAGGAAATCTATCCTTACGCAAATGTAACCAAACAAGATCTCCAGGTGCAAACACAACATGTTTTCTACCCTTATCTCCAGCAAGTTTATATTTAGCATTCATACGCTCAATGTTTTCCTTAGTTAACTCATGCATTTTTAAAATCAATTCAGCACGTTGTTTAGCATCAAAATTAACCTTCTCCGAAGATGGAAGAGGCAACAAATCAATAGGTGCACGAGGTAGGAAACCATACACAACTTCAAAAGGGCACATCTTAGTAGTAGAATGCAATGAACGATTATAAGCAAATTCAATATGAGGCAAGCATTCCTCCCACATTTTCTTATTATTCTTCAAAACAGCCCTAAGCATAGTAGACAACGTTCTATTGACTACTTCAGTTTGTCCATCAGTTTGAGGGTGACAAGTAGTACTAAAAAGCAGTTTAGTCCCCAACTTAGCCCATAAACATCTCCAAAAGTGGCTAAGAAATTTAGTATCACGATCTGAAACAATAGTATTTGGCACACCATGCAAGCAAATAATTTCACGAAAGAACAAATCAGCAACATTAACAACATCATCGCTTTTATGACATGGTATAAAGTGTGCCATTTTCGAGAATCTATCCACGACAACAAATATGCTATCCCTCCCCTTCTTTGTTCGAGGTAAACCTAAAACAAAGTCCATAGATATATCCTCCCAAGGAACACTAGGTACAGGCAAAGGCATATATAAACCATGAGGATTGAGTCGTGACTTAGCTTTTTGACATGTAGTGCAGCGAGCAATAAAACGCTCAACATCCCGTCTCATCTTTGGCCAAAAGAAATGTGTAGCAAGTACGTCCTCCGTCTTCTTCACGCCAAAGTGTCCCATTAGTCCTCCTCCATGCGCCTCCTGCAACAACAAAAGACGAACGGAGCTAGCTGGAATGCATAACTTGTTAGCACGAAACACAAATCCATCGTTAACGACGAACTTGTTCCACATTCTTCCTTCTTTACAATTCTGCATTACATCTTTAAAATCAGCATCATGCACATATTGATCTTTGATGGTCTCCAAACCAAATATTTTGAAGTCAAGTTGTGAAAGCATAGTATAGCGGCGAGACAATGCATCAGCAATAACATTTTCTTTTCCCTTCTTGTGTTTAATGACATAAGGAAAAGTCTCAATGAATTCAACCCATTTAGCATGTCTACAATTCAGTTTAGCTTGACTTCTAATATGTTTCAAAGATTCATGATCAGAATGTATAACAAATTCTTTGGGCCATAAATAATGTTGCCATGTTTCTAAAGTCCGAACAAGAGCATATAATTCTTTATCATAAGTAGAATAATTCAGACTAGGCCCACTCAATTTTTCAGAAAAGTATGCAACAGGTTTGCCATCTTGTAATAACACACCGCCTAATCCAATTCCACTAGCATCACATTCAAGCTCAAAAGTCTTATTAAAATCAGGAAGTTGGAGTAAAGGAGCATGTGTCAACTTATCTTTCAATACCGAGAAGGCTTCTTCCTGTACGGTACCCCAAAGAAAAGGCACATCTTTCTTTGTAAGCTCATTGAAGGTGCAACAATGGTGCTAAAATCTCTCACACAACGCCTATAGAATCCAGCGAGGCCAAGAAAACTCCTCACTTGTGTGACCGTTTTGGGTTGCGGCCAACTCTCAATAGCTTCAATCTTGGCTTTATCAACTTTAATTCCCTGTGGAGTAACAACATAGCCAAGAAAAGATACTCGGTCGGTGCAAAAGGTGCACTTCCCAAGGTTACCAAACAAACGTGCATCACGTAGAGCAATAAAAACAGCACGTAAATGTTCCAAATGTTCTTCCAAAGATCTGCTATAAATCAATATGTCATCAAAGTAAACTACCACAAATCGTCCAATGAAAGCACGTAAAACTTCGTTCATTAATCTCATGAAAGTACTAGGTGCATTAGTTAACCCAAAAGGCATGACTAACCACTCATATAATCCAAACTTAGTTTTGAATGCTGTTTTCCATTCATCTCCCAATTTCATACGAATTTGATGGTATCCAGTACGCAAATCAACTTTGGAGAATATTGTAGAGCCACTCAATTCATCAAGCATATCATCTAGCCTAGGAATAGGATGACAATAACGAATAGTAATATTATTAATGCCTCTACAATCAACACACATACGTGATGTACCATCCTTTTTCGGCACTAGAATAATAGGAACAGCACAAGGA
This sequence comes from Triticum dicoccoides, assembly GCF_002162155.2. Classification (NCBI taxonomy): domain Eukaryota; kingdom Viridiplantae; phylum Streptophyta; class Magnoliopsida; order Poales; family Poaceae; genus Triticum; species Triticum dicoccoides. The sequence goes on along the minus strand of NC_041386.1, from coordinate 315,567,395 downwards.
CTAAGGGATTCGCGTATATAACCTTTGTCGAGAAGCTCTTGTACTTGACGCATAATCTCCTTCGTCTCCTCTGGATTGGTACGGTATGGTGCACGGTTTGGCAGTGAAGCACCAGGAATTAAGTCAATCTGATGCTCAATCCCTCGAATAGGCGGTAATCCCGGTGGCACGTCTTGTGGAAAGACGTCAGCGAACTCCTGCAAAATGTTAGTGATAGCAGGAGGCAAAGAGGAAGGCACGTCCTCGAATGAAAATAATGCCTCTTTGCACACAAAAGCATAGCAAACAGATTTGCTGAAATCTAGCTCATCAATATCAGATTTGGTGGCAAATAAACATGCACTTTTCAATTTAATTTCAGAAGCAACACTAGATGGTTTATTATTAGGCTTCATTTGTTGCTCAAATTCTTTTGCCACAATCTGATTTTCACTCTTATTCGTCTCCTGTTTTGCTTTATTAGCTCTATTAATATCATCTTTCAAAATGGAATCAGGAGTCATAGGAAGCAAAGTAATATTTTTATCCTTATGAACAAGAGTATAGTGATTGTTTCTACCATGGTGTACAGAATTTTTATCAAATTGCCATGGTCTACCAAGTAATAAGGAACATGCTTGCATAGGTACCACATCACAATCAACATAATCAACATATGTAGAGATACTAAAATGCACATGAACAGTACGTGTTACCTTAACCTTGCCGCTATTGTTGAACCATTGGATGTAGTAAGGATGTGGATGTGGTCTTGTGGTGAGAGAAAGCTTGTCCACCATCTCCATGCTAGCCAAGTTGTTGCAGCTCCCTCCATCTATGATGACGCGCACAGAACGTTCTTTCACAACTCCCTTGGTATGGAACAAATTGTGCCTCTGATTTTGCTCAGCTTGTGTGACCTGCACACTCAAAACACGTTAAGCAACTAAACATTCATACCTGTCAGCGTCTTCAGGAGCCATGTATTGCGTCTCATGATCAGAATCATCTCCACCATGTTCTTCACGTGTAATAAGAGCCAAAGTCTCCTCATCATAGTCACTAGCGGACTCATATCCACCATCCGCGGTAGCAATCATCACACTCGGAGATTTGCATTCTCTCGCATAATGACCTCCTCCCTTACAACGACGACAAATAATATCACTTGTGTGCCATGTTGATGCCATGGAAAAAGCAGAACTCTGTGCAGGCCCAGCAGGTGCGCTCTTGGCAGATAATGGTGGTTGTGCCTGTTTTCTTGTATCACGACTGGAGGAGACACCTGATTGAGGTGCTGGTGCAGTTGAAGTAGAAGATGCACACGGTGTCCATGATGAAGGTAGGCCTGCAGAAAAGTTAGTTCGCGCCAATGCTTGTCGATCCTGCACTTCATGTTCAGCTTTACAAGCAAGATGGAATAAACGAGTGATATTAGTATACTCCTTATAGTCTAGAATGGTCTGAATCTCTCTATTTAATCCACCCAGAAAACGTGCAAGCATAGCTTCATTCTCCTCAACAATACCACATCTTATCATGCCAGTTTGTAATTCCTGATAATATTCTTCTACAGCATTTTTTCCTTGTCTTAAGCGCTGTAATTTCTGAAGCAATTCACGTTGATAATATGGTGGAACCCAACGAGTACGCATAGCAGTTTTCAAAGCAGCCCAAGTAGTTGGAATAGGATATAATCTACAATGTTCAGACCACCATACACATGCAAAACTAGTGAAAGCACAAACAGCAGCGGCAACCCGTCTCTCCTCGGGTTATTGTAAACATGTAAATCGTTGTTCAGTTTCTAACTCCCAAGTAAGATATATATCAGGAACATATCTACCCTCGAAAGGTGGAATATTCAATTTCAGTTTAGGAAGATGGTCATGATCTCATACCTGAGGGAAAGCCCTACCATTGTGATTATATGCATGTGGACGACTTGGTGGTTGTGGTGCAGGTGGTTGCACGTAGTTCTGATTTTGAGCAACCTCATCCTCGTAATCTCCCACATAATCATCCTCCTCCGCATCAACAGCAGGAGCCACAGAAGTATCAACAGCAGCACCAACAGTTTGGCCAAACGCAAAAGGAACACGGCTCGCTCGGCGGAGATCTGTTTCGCGACGTGGAGGTAGTCGTCGTTGTTGTTGTTGGAGAGGTGCGTTAGGTGCAGCGGGTGGTGGTGGTGGAAGACGCGCGAGCAATTCATTAAACTTGTTATCGAGCTTTGTTTCGAACATCTTCTCCATGCCATCTATCTTCTCCATGGCCTCTTCAAATCTGTTTAGCACATCTTGCACCTGTCCACTCATCATTTGCTGAAATTTATCATGCAAATCCTTATTCGTCATGTTCTCCCAGTCAGTCTCGTCGGCTTGTGATCCTGGCATGGTTAGCAGCAATAGAAACACACAAGAATATGATCCTACAGACTACTAACAAGAGGTGGTGGTGGGTGTCACAAATCCGTCAAGCAAATCTCAAATTCTTACCAGTTCTTACCCAGCAGCAGGCGGTGATCGGCAACCGTTGTAGTCAAAAACTCTCAAAGCTTGGATAGAGCGATTACCAGGGAGAGTCAAACGCACGACGTAGATGTATGTGGAGCTGGGAAGGCTTATAATATGGTAGCAAAAAGGGTCAGCAATAATCAATTCAGAGATGCAAAGTTGAATAAACGCTCAACGACGGTATTGTGCTGGTCCTAGGCTAGACTGTGCTAGAGACGCGAGCCTAGAACACCAACAAAATCACGGCGCGGCACGTAAACAAGGGAAAAGCACACTCTGGATTTTTTTTTTCGCTCTTTTTTTTTGCGCTGCTTTTTTTGCGCTGCTTTTTTTTTGTGAAAAATCACTATAATGGCGAGTGTCTCAAAACTCTTCCTAGGTCAAACTGACAGGATGGGCACGAAATTTTTTTGACCAATTTTTTTTTCGACTGCCCGGACCCATGATAGAGGCGGGGTGTCCCGATCTTTCGATGAGATGATAACTAACGACTTGGTGGAGACGACTTTGACGATCCGACTACAAACGTGCACGACGTTGCGCCTTAGCAATCGCTAAACCAACTCCAAGAGGTTATTGACCACGCCGGAGCACAATCAACCTGACCACGAAGGTCTATTCCTGCAAGCAATCGAAGAACAAGTAAGAATATGATAAAAGCAATCTGAATATTGCGAGTATATATGAAGTATTGATAAAGGTGGGGATCCGTAAGCGGTCTTGGTCTGGTCGTTGGACACAAACGAAGTACACGAAGTTGCAATGGCTAACTTTTAACTAAACAAATCCCAAGGAAAAGCTACTAGATGGATCTACTTATATAGGAGCAAGAGGTGGCGGCCAAGGAGGTGGGAGGACGTCCCAAGGCAGCCTAAAACTAAATCTAGGTCGTACAAGGCCAATGGGCCCAAGTGGAGGTGATGTAACACCTTTGGACTTGTAGTTTGACTCGGATTCTGCTGCAGCATCAGATTGTTTCGTCCACAACTCAACGCTCCGGATGAATTTGAAGGTGATTCCAATTGGGTTGGAAAGTGCACGAAATCTAGTTTCCAACAAAAAAAGAATCACCCAATTCAGAGTCCGTATGAAAAACTTGTGTGCGTTTTGAGTCAGGTATGTCTGTGCAGTCCGAATCTGAATCCAGAACGTGAGAGACTTGGACTCTATCTTCTCTTGGGCCAAAAGTGACGTGAGAGAACTTTTTGGACAGCAAACAAACATCTCTTTCTTCCTTATCTTCATATGTGGATTGTACAAATGTCCCATACACCTGCAATTAGACAAAACACAAAAGTGTGTGAAGTATTTTTGTTCTGGATAACATAAATAGATTATTGAATAGTTTGCACTAGAAATCACCTGACAAATATGCATATATGCAATATTTTTGGTCATATCCAAGGTAGTCATGTCCTCATCATCCTCCCCTTCTTGAAAATAAAGCCGTCCTCAGCGTTGCTTAATCTGAAATGTGGCTAACAAAAGAGACAAGGTGTACATGTTGTATATGTATATGTCATCCATTTTTACTTCCCTTGATTTTTGCATATATGACACATGAATAGATGAGTAACTTGCATAGTTCATAAAATCTAAAGCCAAAAAATTAGCACAAGAAGTAGAAGGCATGAAAATATTGCAACTCAGTTTGCACATATAAGTGAAGCTCTTATTCATTTCAAAAGATTGACAATGTTCATCATTAAACCATCCCAACATTGGTGAATAAACCTTACTTGCATCAAATTTACATGCTACAACATGCTTAAATAAGCAAACATGTAATAAGTCATTCAACACAGAATGATCACCAAGATTAGAGGTCATATCAAAATGATTAAACATTGGTTCTTTTGCATCAATAGTTAATTCAATGGGTGCACTCAAAATTGTTGGTATTTCAGTTGTTTGATCACATGGCAAAGTCAAATTATCAACGTAGTCCTCTAAAATAGGTGGTGTGATCAAAGTAGTGGGTAGCTCATCAGATGGTGCATTCAAATTGACAAGGCATTCATCATTCTCATGTAGAGATGGAAGATCAGTACCTTTGTCATTACCTCTTATGATCAACTCAGATGATGTAGCCACTCTCGGGGGCGATGTGTCACATGGTGGAGGTGATGTAGTCCTGACAACAACGGATGTGGTTGTCATAGTATGCCTAGTAGTTGAAGGAACAATCATATCAACTCTTGGAATGTGCACCGTGCGCTTGTTCTCGTGGCCAACACGTCGTTTTATTTCCTGTTCAGCTTTGCAAGCAAGATGAAACAAATGGTCCATAGGATAATACTCTTCATGAATTAGTATCTCTTGAATATCACGGTTTAATCCTCCCCAAAATCTATCCATAAAATCATCTTCACTTTCTTCTAAAGAGGAATGCAACAAGGTAGTTTGTAAATCAGGCGAAGATGTGAGTGACCTCAACTATGATTATGACAATAAACAGTGCGTAGCACGTGGTGGAAATTGGTGGATTGGATGGTGGACAGCGGATGGGATAATGATGCAGCGGCTGCGTGACTAATGTGAACAGAACTCGAAACTCTAAAGGAACTAGACACTAAGACCAGCAACTCGACACGGCGATGCAACCGATAATTCAATAATGCAAACAATGAATAGAAAATTGCAAAGGCTCAGACTGGCTTGGATAAAGGATGAACAGATCTAACTTTTTTGTGGCTTTTTCTTGGATAATAGGTAAGAAAATAAATCTAATCTAAGAAAAACTGGAAATTCTCACCGAGCAACCTGAAAACTGATACCACTTGATAAAGGCGGGGTGTCCCGATCTTTCGATGAGATGATAACTATCGATTTGGTGGAGACGACTTTGACGATCCGACTACAAACGTGCACGACGTTGCGCCTTAGCAATCGCTAAACCAATCTCCTGAGGTTACTGACGATGCCGGAAGCACGGTCAGCCTGACCACGAAGGTCTATTCCTGCAAGCAATCGAAGAACGAGCAAGAATATGATAAAGCAATCTGAATATTGCAAATATATATGAGGTATTGATAATGGTGGGGATCCGTAAGCGGTCTTGGTCTGGTCGTAGGACACAAACGAAGTACACGAAGTTGCAGTGGCTAACTTTTAACTAAACAAATCCCAAGGAAAAGCTACTAGATGGATCTACTTATATAGGAGCAAGGGGTGGCGGCCAAGGAGGTGGGAGGACGTCCCAAGGCAGCCTAAAACTAAATCTAGGTCGTACTAGGCCAATGGGCCCAAGTGGAGGTGATGTAACACCTTTGGACTTGTAGTTTGACTCGGATTCTGCTGCAGCATCAGATTGTTTCGTCCACAACTCAACGCTCCGGACGAATTTGAAGGTGATTCCAATTGGGTTGGAAAGTGCACGAAATCTAGTTTCCAACAAAAAAAGAATCACCCAATTCGGAGTCCGTATGAAAAACTTGTGTGCGTTTTGAGTCAGGTATGTCTGTGCAGTCCGAATCTGAATCCAGAACGTGAGAGACTTGGACTCTATCTTCTCTTGGGCCAAAAGTGACGTGAGAGAACTTTTTGGACAGCAAACAAACATCTCTTTCTTCCTTATCTTCATATGTGGATTGTACAAATGTCCCATACACCTGCAATTAGATAAAACACAAAAGTGTGTGAAGTATTTTTGTTCTGGATAACATAAATAGATTATTGAATAGTTTGCACTAGAAATCACCTGACAAATATGCATATATGCAATATTTTTGGTCATATCCAAGGTAGTCATGTCCTCATCATCCTCCCCTTCTTGAAAATAAAGCCGTCCTCGGCGTTGCTTAATCTGAAATGTGGCTAACAAAAGAGACAAGGTGTACATGTTGTATATGTATATGTCATCCTTTTTTACTTCCCTTGATTTTTGCATATATGACACATGAATAGATGAGTAACTTGCATAGTTCATAAAATCTAAAGCCAAAAAATTAGCACAAGAAGTAGAAGGCATGAAAATATTGCAACTCAGTTTGCACATATAAGTGAAGCTCTTATTCATTTCAAAAGATTGACAATGTTCATCATTAAACCATCCCAACATTGGTGAATAAACCTTACTTGCATCAAATTTACATGCTACAACATGCTTAAATAAGCAAACATGCAATAAGTCATTCAACACAGAATCATCACCAAGATTAGAGGTCATATCAAAATGATTAAACATTGGTTCTTTTGCATCAATAGTTAATTCAATGGGTGCACTCAAAATTGTTGGTATTTCAGTTGTTTGATCACATGGCAAAGTCAAATTATCAACGTAGTCCTCTAAAATAGGTGGTGTGATCAAAATAGTGGGTAGCTCACCAGATGGTGCATTCAAATTGACAAGGCATTCATCATTCTCATGTAGAGATGGAAGATCAGTACCTTTGTCATTACCTCTTATGATCAACTCAGATGATGTAGCCACTCTCGGGGGCGATGTGTCACATGGTGGAGGTGATGTAGTCCTGACAACAACGGATGTGGTTGTCATAGTATGCCTAGTAGTTGAAGGAACAATCATATCAACTCTTGGAATGTGCACCGTGCGCTTGTTCTCCTTGTGGCCAACACGTCGTTTTATTTCCTGTTCAGCTTTGCAAGCAAGATGAAACAAATGGTCCATAGGATAACACTCTTCATGAATTAGTATCTCTTGAATATCACGGTTTAATCCTCCCCAAAATCTATCCATAAAATCATCTTCACTTTCTTCTAAAGAGGAATGCAACAAGGTAGTTTGTAAATCATCATAATATTTTGTTACAGTGTCACTACCTTGTTTTAAGTGTTGCAACTTCTTAATCATGTCACGAGTATAATAAGCAGGGACGAAAGTATGTCGCATGGCAAGTTTCAAATCATCCCAAGTAGTAGGTATATAATCAGGGTGTAACCGACAATATTCACTCCACCAAACCAAAGCATAACCAGTGAAAGAACCAACCGCAACCTTAACCTTTTTATGTTCATTGAAATTATGGGAAGCAAATATATTTTTTATGTCGAACTCCCATTCAATATATAAAGCATGTTTAAAACAGCCATTAAATGGTGGTATAGATACATTAACCTGATCATGTGCATTTGGATGTTTGTGCACCTCTCGTGACGGTTGTGGTATTTGCAAAGGTGGTGGCACGTCCCCCGCGATCGACAAAGCCCATGAATTGACTCTGGATCCTATCATGATTAGTAGAACAAGAAACAAAACCCAAAAATAATGTTCCTATAACTACTAGGATGTGGTGGTAAAACGCTCACAGTAAAGCAAATATCAATGTCTTACAAGTTCTTACCATGCAGCAGGCGGTGATCGGCAACCAGCGGTGTCAAGTAACTCCGAATATTGAGTAAAGCGATTGCCAGGGGAGCGTACGTATACACGGTGTAGAAATATGTGGAGTTGGGTTGGCTATATATGGTAGCAAAAGATTAGCAATAATCAATTCAAAGATGCAATGTTGAATAAACGCTCAACGACGGTACTGTGCTGGTCCTAGGCTAGACCGAACTAGAGACGCGAGCCTAGAACACTAATGAGGTCACGTCGTAGCACAACTAGCATCAATGAAGGACACTAAGTAGCTCTGGACAGCAAGATATAAATGAAGATCACAATGGCAGTAAAGATAATGAGGTGAAACAACAGCCAAGCAGGATATATCAACAATTTTGTCTCCAACTTTCCTCTGAAAAAGTTTGTGCCGATTTTTTTGTTTTTTTTTCTTCTCTCTTTTTTTTCCTCACACTTTTTTTTCTTTCTCTCCTTTTTTTTCTCTGACTTTTTTTTCTCCTTTTTTTTCTCTTGTTTTTTTTCTCTCTTTTTTTCTCCCTCTTTCCAAAACAAACTAGATAAGATGCAGATTGGATCAAGTGAAGATGTGAACGATCTCAACTATTATTATGACAATGAATGATGGGTAGCACGTGGTGGAAATTGATGGATGGGTGGTGGACAGCGGAAGAGATAATGATGCAGCGGTGGCGTGACTAATGTGAACAGAACTCGAAACTCTAAACGAACTAGACACTAAGACCAGCAACTCGACACGACGATGCAACCGATAATTCAACTATGCAAGCAATGAAAAGAAAATTGCAAAGGCTCAGACTGGCTTGGACCAAGGATGAATAGATCTAACTCTTTTTTGTGGCTTTTTCTTGGACAATAGGTAAGAAAATAAATCTAATCTAGGAAAACTGGAAATTCTCACCGAGCAACCTGAAAACTGATACCACTTGATAGAGGCGAGGGTGTCCCGATCTTTCGATGAGATGATAACTATCGATTTGGTGGCAAATAAACATGCACTTTTCAATTTAATTTCAGAAGCAACACTAGATGGTTTATTATTAGGCTTCATTTGTTGCTCAAATTCTTTTGCCACAATCTGATTTTCACTCTTATTCGTCTCCTGTTTTGCTTTATTAGCTCTATTAATATCATCTTTCAAAATGGAATCAGGAGTCATAGGAAGCAAAGTAATATTTTTATCCTTATGAACAAGAGTATAGTGATTGTTTCTACCATGGTGTACAGAATTTTTATCAAATTGCCATGGTCTACCAAGTAATAAGGAACATGCTTGCATAGGTACCACATCACAATCAACATAATCAGCTGATAGAGGCGAGGGTGTCCCGATCTTTCGATGAGATGATAACTATCGATTTGGTGGAGACGACTTTGACGATCCGACTACAAATGTGCACGACGTTGCGCCTTAGCAATCGCTAAACCAATCTCCTGAGGTTACTGACGATGCCGGAAGCACGGTCAGCCTGACCACGAAGGTCTATTCCTGCAAGCAATCGAAGAACGAGCAAGAATATGATAAAGCAATCTGAATATTGCAAATATATATGAGGTATTGATAATGGTGGGGATCCGTAAGCGGTCTTGGTCTGGTCGTTGGACACAAACGAAGTACACGAAGTTGCAATGGCTAACTTTTAACTAAACAAATCCCAAGGAAAAGCTACTAGATGGATCTACTTATATAGGAGCAAGGGGTGGCGGCCAAGGAGGTGGGAGGACGTCCCAAGGCAGCCTAAAACTAAATCTCGGTCGTACAAGGCCAATGGGCCCAAGTGGAGGTGATGTAACACCTTTGGACTTGTAGTTTGACTCGGATTCTGCTGCAGCATCAGATTGTTTCGTCCACAACTCAACGCTCCGGACGAATTTGAAGGTGATTCCAATTGGGTTGGAAAGTGCACGAAATCTAGTTTCCAACAAAAAAAGAATCACCCAATTCGGAGTCCGTATGAAAAACTTGTGTGCGTTTTGAGTCAGGTATGTCTGTGCAGTCCGAATCTGAATCCAGAACGTGAGAGACTTGGACTCTATCTTCTCTTGGGCCAAAAGTGACGTGAGAGAACTTTTTGGACAGCAAACAAACATCTCTTTCTTCCTTATCTTCATATGTGGATTGTACAAATGTCCCATACACCTGCAATTAGACAAAACACAAAAGTGTGTGAAGTATTTTTGTTCTGGATAACATAAATAGATTATTGAATAGTTTGCACTAGAAATCACCTGACAAATATGCATATATGCAATATTTTTGGTCATATCCAAGGTAGTCATGTCCTCATCAACCCAAAAACTAGAAACGGGTCAAAAAAAACTTCCTATAATGGCACCTGTCTCAAAACACTCAGAAACACCTAAAAATAGGATAGCCAGAATTTTTTTCGAAAAATGCGTTTTCGAAAAATTTTGGGCCTAAACGGAGGGTGGTTTCCGGACTCTTTTTTTTTCGAAACCTACTCCGGCAAGGAAACACGAATCGGAATCTAGATGGATCCCGAAAACAAACCTAATATGACAAGAACTCGGATTGGTGGTGGATATATGGTAGTAGATGGCAGCGGTGGTGGTATATGACAGCGGTGGTGGTATATGGATACGGATTTGAAGCGGTGGCGGATAAGCGGCGGTGGTAGATGGCAGGGGCGATGATGATGGTGTGGCGGCGTGACAACTTATGACCAGAACTCGAAACTCTAAAAGACTAGACTCTAAGACCAGCAACTAGACACGACGATGCAACCGCAAATTCAACAAAGCAAAACCCTAAAAAGATTATGCAAAGGCTCAGATTGGTTCGGATATGATGAACTAACCCTAATATTTTTTTGTGGCTTTTTGTGGACTGTAGGTATGAAGAACAGACTCGATCTAAACTATGAAAAACTGTAAAATCTCACCGAGCAACCTGGAAATCTGATACCACTTGATAGAGGCAAAGGTGTCCCGTCTTTTGATGAGATGATGGATATCGCTTTGGTGGCAGTCGACTTTGACGATCCGACTACGAACGTGCGAGGACGTCGCGCCTTAGCAATCGCTAAACCAACTCCGAGAGGTTATTGACCACGCCGGAGCACGATCAACCTGACCACGAGGGTCTGTTTCCTGCGAGCAAACGAAGAACAAGCAAGAAACTGAGATTGCAATCTGGATATTGCGAATATAAGATGAAAGCTTTATTGATCAAGGTGGGGTTCTGTGACGCCTTTGTCTGGTCGTTGAACACAAACGAAGTACGCGAAGTTGCAGCTATGGCGAACTTTTAATCTAAACAAAACCCCCAAAGTCTAAACGATGCCGTAAGGGCTGTATATATGGAGGAAGAGGGGGGAATTTCGTGACCCTTGGTGGAGGGGTCCGAAATCAACCCTATCTCTTGTTTCCCCACACATACGGACTCTAAAAATAGCCTATACTTATGTATTTCGAAATTACATGGGCCTGGCCCAATAATAAGGTGACACAGCACCTATAATAGCCTCGGGACGAAATTTATGAAGTGGCATCTTGTATATTTCGTCCAAGGCTTCATGCACCCATTATGGTGGCTTCAAAGTCCTGAAATCATCACTTGTAACTCCGTTCTTGTTCCCCTTGCGCATGCCATCATCTCCATGCTTGTTCTTAATCCAATGTTCATCCTTCTCCAAGCTAGGCCCTTCATTTGTAAGCAAAACAAATGTATCCAATTTAGACAGCATCATATTCTCATGAACATTAGAATCATTACCAAGAAACAAAAGTACTTGGTAATTTAGTTGGCGTGCGCGAGCTCTAGTAATTGGTCCAGTATTTATAGCAGCAGGGGCTGTGGGTGTAACAATTGTATTGATGTCCTCATCACAACAGATATGGTTCATGTTGTTCAGATGTACAACGCCTGAGAGTTAGGCGCTGCACAATGTAGTGTGGCGCCTGGATGTCGGGCACTACACAAAAAGGTGAGCTGAGTGAATTTTTTCACGAACAGTTCAGTTTGTGAAATACTTTCGTCTCGAGGTCAGATTTGTCCATTCTGCCTCCTTTTTACTTCGTGTGTTAGATTTGTGTCAAGTCAAACATTATAAACTTTGACCAAATTTATACTAAAAAATATCAACATATACAATACCATATATATATATTATGAAACTACATTTCATAATGAATCTAACAATATTGTTTTGACAGTGTGAATGTTGATATATATTTTCTATAAGTTTGGTCAAAGTAGAGATACTTTGACAACGGACAAAATTTATATGCAGACTAAAAAAACCGGTAGATAAAAGTGTGATGATCATCATATTCATTATTAGAGCATTGTGCCAAGTGAGAAATAAAAGAGGCCAAAAAGTGCCCACAAAAAAGAGGCCAAACAGAACAAAAAAAATGAGAAAATAAAAAAATGAGAAGAAAAAGAGAGAAGGGGCAATGTTACTTGTAACGCCCCGGATATAACTTTCCCAATTTGTACTCCAACTCTTGCCGTTTCCGGGTTTAAGTTATATTTATTTCTCGGGTTTGAGTCTTTGTCTCTGTGTGTTGTTTTCTTTGTCATGCATCTCATATCATGTCATCATGTGCATTGCATTTGCATACGTGTTCATCTCATGCATTCGAGCATTTTCCCCGTTGTCCGTTTTGCATTCCGGCGCTTCGTTCTCCTCCGGTGGTCATTTCTAGCTTTCTTTCGTGTGTGGGGTTTAAACATTTCCGGATTGGACTGAGACTTGTCATGCGGCCTTGGTTTACTACTGGTAGACCGCCTGTCAAGTTTCGTATCATTTGGACTTCGTTTGATACTCCAACGGTTATCCGAGGGACCGAAAAGGCCTCGTGTGTGTTGCAGCCCAACACCCCTCCAATTTGGCCTAAAAACCCACCAAACTCTGCTCCATCATCTAGAGCGTTCAATCACGATCGCGTGGTCGAAAACCGCACCTCATTTGGACTCTCCTAACTCCACTTATGCCTATAAATACACCCCCTCCGTTTTCGGATCTCCTCCCCCACGAAACCCTAAAAAAAAACCTCTCCGCCGCCGCCGGACAACGTCCGCGCGAGCCGAACGTGTCCGTCCGCCACCGCCTCAGCCACTCTCCTCCCGCCACGTGGCCTCCC